>NC_088400.1:63156647-63256647 GCF_034236695.1 Oncorhynchus nerka | reverse complement strand
TATTACACATAGACATACAGTATATTACACACAGACATACGGTATATTACACACAGGTATATTACACACAGACATACGGTATATTACACACAGACATACAGTATATTACACACAGACATACAGCATATTACACACAGACATACAGTATATTACACACAGACATACAGCATATCACACACAGACATACAGCATATCACACACAGACATACAGTATATTACACACAGACATACAGTATATTACACACAGACATACAGTATATTACACACAGACATACAGCATATCACACACAGACATACAGTATATCACACACAGACATACAGTATATTACACACAGACATACAGTATATTACACACAGACATACAGTATATTACACACAGACATACAGTATATTACACACAGACATACGGTATGTCATTCACACACAGACATACAGTATATTACACACAGACATACGGTATATACACACAGACATATATTCACACACAGACATACAGTATATTACACACAGACATACAGTATATTACACACAGACATACAGTATATTACACACAGACATACAGTATATTACACACAGACATACAGTATATTACACACAGACACGGTATGTATACAGTATATTACACACAGACATACAGTATATTACACACAGACATTCAGTATATTACACACAGACATACAGTATATTACACACAGACATACAGTATATTACACACAGACACACAGACATACAGTATATTACACACAGACATTATATACACACAGACATACAGTATATTACACACAGACATACAGTATATTACACACAGACATACATTATATTACACATAGACATACAGTATATTACACACAGACATACGGTATATTACACACAGACATACGGTATATTACACACAGACATACATTATATTACACACAGACATACAGTATATTACACACAGACATACGGTATATTACACACAGACATACATTATATTACACACAGACATACAGTATATTACACACAGACATACAGTATATTACACACAGACATACAGTATATTACACACAGACATACAGTATATTACACACAGACATACAGTATATTACACACAGACATACAGTATATTACACACATCACATTACACACAGACATACAGTATATTACACACAGACATACAGTATATTACACACAGACATACAGCATATCACACACAGACATACAGTATATCACACACAGACATACAGTATATTACACACAGACATACAGTATATTACACACAGACATACAGTATATTACACACAGACATACAGTATATTACACACAGACATACAGTATATTACACACAGACATACGGTATATTACACACAGACATACGGTATGTCACACACAGACATACAGTATATTACACACAGACATTCATTATATTACACACAGACATACAGTATATTACACACAGACATACAGTATATTACACACAGACATACAGTATATTACACACAGACATACGGTATATTACACACAGACATACGGTATATTACACACAGACATACATTATATTACACACAGACATACAGTATATTACACACAGACATACAGTATATTACACACAGACATACAGTATATTACACACAGACATACATTATATTACACACAGACATACAGTATATTACACACAGACATACGGTATATTACACACAGACATACGGTATATTACACACAGACATACATTATATGTATATTACACACAGACATACAGTATATTACACACAGACATACGGTATGTCACACACATCATGTCACCAGTCTGGCTCTATGTCTTTCAGGAACCATCGTCAGTATTGGAGATCCCAAGAAGAAGTACACACGCTATGAGAAGATCGGCCAGGGGTGAGACACACACACACACACACACACACACACACACTGTAGAGGTGAGTCCATTTACATGTTCACCTTTTTGTGCCTTTATCCATATCTAAGTAACAGATTGGACACTACTCTCTCTCTCTCGTTCTCTCTCGCTCTCCCTCTCTTTCGTTCTCTCTTGTTCTCTCTTTCTCTCTCGTTCTCTCTCAGAGCGTCTGGTACTGTCTATACAGCCATCGATGTTGCCACTGGTGCAGAGGTAAGGTCCCTTCCTGGGTCAACACCAACACACACACACTTTCAGACTGAACACAGACTTAAAACGTGTGTGTGTGTGTTACAGGTAGCTATCAAACAGATCAACCTCCAGAAACAGCCGAAGAAGGAGCTGATCATCAACGAGATCCTGGTGATGAAGGAGTTACAACAACCTAACATCGTCAACTACGTAGACAGGTAACACACACACACACGCACACACACACACGCACGCACACACACACACACACACACACACACACACACACACACACACACACCTCAGAAGTACGCCTGTGTCAGTACTCTGTGTGTTGGAGTCAGTTATTTACTTTGTTTCTGTTGTGTGTGTGTGTGTGTGTGTGTGTGTGTGTGTGTGTGTGTGTGTGTGTGTGTGTGTGTGTGTGCGTGCGTGCGTGCGTGTGTGTAGTTTCCTGGTAGGTGAGGAGTTGTTTGTGGTGATGGAGTATCTGGCTGGAGGTTCGCTCACGGACGTTGTCACGGAAACATGCATGGACGAGGCTCAGATCGCTGCCGTGTGCAGAGAGGTACACACACACACACACTGCTGCTGTCTGCCGAAAGGTATACTCACACACACTCAGTCACAGAGCACAGGGAGGTGTGTGTGACGGTGTGTCCTGTGTGTGTCCTGTAGTGTCTGCAGGCTCTGGAGTTTCTCCATGCCAACCAGGTGATCCACAGAGACATCAAGAGTGACAACGTGCTGCTGGGCATGGACGGATCTGTCAAGCTCAGTAAGAACACACACACACTCCCTCTCCGGCGCTCTAGGTCACCAGGCTGCTCATGATTACACACATCTGTCACCATCGTTATGGGCACCAGGGCCTCATCAGACTCACCTGGACTCCAACACCTCCCTGATTACCTTCCCTATATATGTCACTCCCTTTGGTTCCTTCCCCAGGCGTCATTGACTCTGTTCTGGTTTCATGTCTGTGAGCTTTTTCTGTTTCATGTTCTATTTATTAATTCAATTATTCACACCCTGTAGTTGCTTCCTGACTCCCAGCGTACACGTTACACACACACACACACTTTCTGTCTGCCTCCTCTTCCTCTCTCCCTTCATATCTCCCCCTCTCCTCTGTAGCTGGTTCTAGGTTCTGTTCCTAGATAAAATGCCTTGCCAATCCTAAGTGTCCTATTGTTTTGTGTCCTATCATTGTATTGGCTTGACAGTCACACTAACTTACCTGTTTTCTCTCCTCTGTCTAGCTGAATGTGACTAGGTGAATGTTTCATATGAACCTTCCCTCTAACATGTATGTTCTCTTCCCATCCCTCTCCAGCTGACTTTGGGTTCTGTGCCCAGATCACTCCAGAGCAGAGTAAAAGAAGCACCATGGTGGGGACTCCCTACTGGATGGCTCCTGAGGTGGTGACCAGGAAGGCCTACGGACCCAAGGTGGACATCTGGTCCCTGGGCATCATGGCTATAGAGATGGTGGAGGGAGAACCCCCTTACCTCAACGAGAACCCACTCAGGGTGAGGTTGGATGTGTGTGTGGGGGGGGGGGGGGGTGTTCCATGCGTGTGTGTGTGTGTCCAGGCATTGCACTTGGTGGCCACTAATGTTCAGTCTGTGTCTCCTACAGGCCCTCTACCTGATAGCCACCAATGGGACTCCAGAGCTCCAGTCTCCAGAGAAGTTATCTCCAGTGTTCAGGTCCTTCCTGTCCCGCTGTCTGGAGATGGATGTAGAGAAGAGAGGAGGGGGGAAAGAACTACTGCAGGTACACACACACACACACACACACACACACGCACAAACAAACACACACATACACACACACACACACACACCGTGATGAGAAGAGTTTGTTTCATTGGTTGATCTCTTGTCTTCCCTGCAGCATCCATTCCTAAAGCTGGCCAAGCCTCTCTCCAGCCTCACCCCTCTCATCCTGGCAGCCAAGGAGGCCATGAAGAGTAACCGCTAACCCTGGTTAGCCACAGATACACTGGATTCCTATATCTCTGTGTTAGCCTGAGTGCTAACCGCTAACTACTAGCCTTACCAGCTAACTTCCAGCCCTACAGTGCCAACTTGTCAGTGCCTCTCAGTAACTGACAGCATCTCCTCCTTGATGCTAAACACCAGCCTGCTAGGGCCCTGGCTCGTACACCTACAAGTCACACAAGTCGGCTTCCTGCTCTGTTTGACTCCCCTTCCCCTCTGTCCTTCACCCCTCACTCCATATCACACACCAGTCTTCCTATGTCTCTTACCCCCTCCCTGTCTGTCCCTCACACCCCCCTCATCTGTCCCTCACCCCCTCCCTGTCTGTCCCTCACTCCATATCACACACCAGTCTTCCTATGTCTCTTACCCCTCCCTCCCTGTCTGTCCCTCACTCCCCCTCCTCATCTGTCCCTCACCCCTCACTCCATATCACACACCAGTCTTCCTATGTCTCTTACCCCCTCCCTCCCTGTCTGTCCCTCACACCCCCTCCTCATCTGTCCCTCACTCCCCCTCCTCATCTGTCCCTCACCCCTCACTCCATATCACACACCAGTCTTCCTATGTCTCATACCCCCTCCCTGTCTGTCCCTCACACCCCCTCCTCATCTGTCCCTCACCCCCCTCCATTTTCCTCACCCTCTTTTTCATTCAGATGTTGTGAGGTTTTCCTGTTCTGTTTGTCTCTGCCTGCTACCTGTTCTTTCTCTCTCTTTACTCTGACTAAGAAACGTTAAAGGTGCAATCTGTAAAACTGATTGTCCCACAAACAAATAGTTCATTTCAAGCCTACAGTATCAGTGTTGCAGTACACCTGTAAATAAAACTACAGATTCCACCTTTAACTAAATGAAAGAAAGTCATTGCTGTATGGAACTATCTCGGTATTCAATTCAAATATTTTGGCAGCAAAACCAAATGACATTTTTCAAAATTGTTTTGTATATTATGTACTTTGACAAATGTTGAGGGGAAAAAAATGGTGATACTTGGAGAACTGTTTTTTAACGTGTATGAATACTTTTCATTTGGTGTTTTGTGACTAACATTCTGATAGAAACCTTCCATAACGATGTGCCTTAATGAACACAACAGGCTCTATGGGGTGAATCCTAACTTTCACTTCATTAAGTTGAATTGTCACTTAGTGTTCCATTGACATCAACGCATGACTACGTGACAACGTGACTTAAGTGGAAGTTAGGATTTGCTCCAATGATTGGCCAATCAAAAAGCATTCCACCGTGCTAGACTAGTTCCATTCCATTTCACAGACATTCCAGTCAGAGAGGTTGATTGGTTGAGTCTGATGATGTTGATGATTTTAATAAGTATCCCCTTCTGTTGTTCATTTTTAATTAATGAAACCACCTGTTTTTTTTTTACAGGAAGCCATGTATTTTCAAACAGTCTATGTAAATTATTATTAAAGATAGACTTGAACTAATGCTTGTGTGCGTGTGTCTGTGTAGAACATTATAGGGTGAAGTACTGTGTCTGTGTAGAACATTATAGGTGAAGTACTGTGTCTGTGTAGAACATTATAGGTGAAGTACTGTGTCTGTGTAGAACATTATAGGGTGAAGTACTGTGTCTGTAGAACATTATAGGTGAAGTACTGTGTCTGTGTAGAACATTATAGGTGAAGTACTGTGTCTGTGTAGAACATTATAGGTGAAGTACTCTGGCTGTACCAGTCGAGGGCATTCTGCGTTCACTGCTTTTCACTACAGCTTTTCATGGGGGTATCTCCCTCTCTCTCTCTCTTTACCCCACCCTCTCTCTCTCTTTCTCACTCCCTCCCTTTTCTCTATCTCCGCTCCTCCTTTATCTCTCCCTTCTCTCCCACGCTCTCCTTCTCAATGATAGTGTTTAATCTCTCAGGTCATTCACAGCTGGATTACAGTGTAATAACGGGACCAATATAAAGCACTGATTGTTAGATGGTTTCACATTGAGATATGTAAGCGATACAATACCCAATAGCATCTGTAGTTGGCGGACATTTATGTCTTGATAGCTCTCTCTGTGTGTGTGTGTGTGTGTGTGTGTGTGTGTGTGTGTGTGTGTGTGTTTGTGTGTGTGTGTGTGTAACCAGAGAGGCCCGGTGTGGGACAGGTGTCAGATGGAGAGCAGAGCTGAGGAAGAGAGGGAGTTCTGAAGGTCTGTTTTAGAGGTAGACAGACTAATTAGACAGACTAATGAGGTTGGTGTGTGTCGAGACCACGTATAGAGACAACGTATAGAGGTGTGTGTTATTTGGTTCAGGGAGAGTGTGGGACTTGTGTGTTTCTGAAGAGAGGAGAGGGGGAGGCCGGATCCCTGTTATCCTGCAGGTCGGATCCTAAACCTCTCAGCAGGCTGGTGAGTGAAAGACAGTAAGCTCCTTACTGCAGTACTGGAGGACTGAGTTCCTGGGTGACCAGGGCTCCTTACTGGAGGACTAAGTTACTGGGTGACCAGAGCTCCTTATTGCAGTACTGGAGGACTGAGTTACTGGGTGACCAGAGCTCCTTATTGCAGTACTGGAGGACTGAGTTACTGGGTGACCAGAGCTCCTTACTGCAGTACTGGAGGACTAAGTTACTGGGTGACCAGAGCTCCTTATTGCAGTACTGGAGGACTAAGTTACTGGGTGACCAGAGCTCCTTATTGCAGTACTGGAGGACTAAGTTACTGGGTGACCAGAGCTCCTTATTGCAGTACTGGAGGACAACGTTACTGGGTAACTAGAGCTCCTTATTGCAGTACTGGAGGACTAAGTTACTGGGTGACCAGAGCTCCTTATTGCAGTACTGGAGGACTAAGTTACTGGGTGACCAGAGCTCCTTATTGCAGTACTGGAGGACTAAGTTACTGGGTGACCAGAGCTCCTTATTGCAGTACTGGAGGACTGAGTTACTGGGTGACCAGAGCTCCTTACTGCAGTACTGGAGGACTAAGTTACTGGGTGACCAGAGCTCCTTATTGCAGTACTGGAGGACTAAGTTACTGGGTGACCAGAGCTCCTTACTGGAGTACTGGAGGACTGAGTTACTGGGTGACCAGAGCTCCTTATTGCAGTACTGGAGGACTGAGTTACTGGGTGACCAGAGCTCCTTACTGCAGTACTGGAGGACTAAGTTACTGGGTGACCAGAGCTCCTTATTGCAGTACTGGAGGACTAAGTTACTGGGTGACCAGAGCTCCTTACTGGAGTACTGGAGGACTGAGTTACTGGGTGACCAGAGCTCCTTATTGCAGTACTGGAGGACTAAGTTACTGGGTGACCAGAGCTCCTTATTGCAGTACTGGAGGACTAAGTTACTGGGTGACCAGAGCTCCTTATTGCAGTACTGGAGGACTAAGTTACTGGGTGACCAGAGCTCCTTACTGGAGTACTGGAGGACTGAGTTACTGGGTGACCAGAGCTCCTTATTGCAGTACTGGAGGACTGAGTTACTGGGTGACCAGAGCTCCTTACTGCAGTACTGGAGGACTAAGTTACTGGGTGACCAGAGCTCCTTACTGCAGTACTGGAGGACTGAGTTACTGGGTAACCAGAGCCATATAAAGGTTTGACCAACTTTGCCAGTCATAACGAGTATTTGGATTCTCAGTAACCATAGCAGTTAAGTTAGCTGTTGTTTGAAAAGTCAGTAAATTCAGCGTTTCTCTATGTGGCTCTATCTGTGTGTCACTACCATGGTGAAGCATTTATATGGCAGTAAACTAGTGGGTTGTTACAGTAAACCAGTGGGTTGTTACAGTAAAGTAGTGGGTTGTTACAGTAAAGCAGTTGGTTGTTACAGTAAAGCAGTGGGTTGTTACACTAAAGCGGTGGGTTGTTACAGTAAAGCAGTTGGTTGTTACAGTAAAGCGGTGGGTTGTTACAGTAAAGTAGTGGGTTGTTACAGTAAAGCAGTTGGTTGTTACAGTAAAGCAGTGGGTTGTTACAGTAAAGTAGTGGGTTGTTACAGTAAAGCAGTTGGTTGTTACAGTAAAGCAGTGGGGTGTTACAGTAAAGCGGTGGGTTGTTACAGTATAGTAGTGGGTTGTTACAGTAAAGCAGTTGGTTGTTACAGTAAAGCAGTGGGTTGTTACAGTAAAGCAGTGGGTTATTACAGTAAAGCAGTGGGTTGTTACAGTAAAGAAAGCAGTGGGTTGTTACAGTAAAGCAGTGGGTTGTTACAGTAAAGCAGTTGGTTGTTACAGTAAAGCAGTGGGTTTTTACAGTAAAGCAGTGGGTTGTTACAGTAAAGCAGTGGGTTGTTACAGTAAAGCAGTGGGTTGTTACAGGTTGTTACAGTAAAGTAGTTGGTTGTTACAGTAAAGCGGTGGGTTGTTACAGTAAAGCGGTGGGTTGTTACAGTAAAGCAGTGGGTTGTTACAGTAAAGCGGTGGGTTGTTACAGTAAAGCAGTGGGTTGTTACAGTAAAGCGGTGGGTTGTTACAGTAAAGCAGTGGGTTGTTACAGTAAAGCGGTGGGTTGTTACAGTAAAGCAGTGGGTTGTAACAGTAAAGCGGTGGGTTGTTATAGTAAAGCAGTGGGGTGTTACAGTAAAGCAGTTGGTTGTTACAGTAAAGCAGTTGTTTGTTACAGTAAAGCAGTTGGTTGTTACAGTAAAGCAGTTGGTTGTTACAGTAAAGCAGTTGGTTGTTACAGTAAAGCGGTGGGTTGTTACAGTAAAGCAGTGGGTTGTTACAGTAAAGCAGTTGGGTTTTACAGTAAAGCAGTGGGTTGTTACAGTAAAGCAGTGGGTTGTTACAGTAAAGCGGTGGGTTGTTACAGTAAAGCAGTGGGTTGTTACAGTAAAGCAGCTGGTTGTTACAGTAAAGCAGTGGGTTGTTACAGTAAAGCAGTGGGTTTTTACAGTAAAGCAGTGGGTTGTTACAGTAAAGCAGTGGGTTGTTACAGTAAAGCAGTGGGTTGTTACAGTAAAGCAGTTGGTTGTTACAGTAAAGCAGTGGGTTGTTACAGTAAAGCAGTGGGTTGTTACAGTAAAGCAGTGGGTTGTTACAGTAAAGCAGTTGGTTGTTACAGTAAAGCAGTGGGTTTTTACAGTAAAGCAGTGGGTTGTTACAGTAAAGCAGTGGGTTGTTACAGGTTGTTACAGTAAAGTAGTTGGTTGTTACAGTAAAGCGGTGGGTTGTTACAGTAAAGCGGTGGGTTGTTACAGTAAAGCAGTGGGTTGTTACAGTAAAGCAGTGGGTTGTTACGGGTTGTTACAGTAAAGCAGTTGGTTGTTACAGTAAAGCGGTGGGTTGTTACAGTAAAGCAGTGGGTTGTTACAGTAAAGCGGTGGGTTGTTACAGTAAAGCAGTGGGTTGTTACAGTAAAGCGGTGGGTTGTTATAGTAAAGCAGTGGGGTGTTACAGTAAAGCAGTTGGTTGTTACAGTAAAGCAGTTGGTTGTTACAGTAAAGCAGTTGGTTGTTACAGTAAAGCAGTTGGTTGTTACAGTAAAGCGGTGGGTTGTTACAGTAAAGCAGTGGGTTGTTACAGTAAAGCAGTTGGGTTTTACAGTAAAGCAGTGGGTTGTTACAGTAAAGCAGTGGGTTGTTACAGTAAAGCGGTGGGTTGTTACAGTAAAGCAGTGGGTTGTTACAGTAAAGCAGTTGGTTGTTACAGTAAAGCAGTGGGTTTTTACAGTAAAGCAGTGGGTTGTTACAGTAAAGCAGTGGGTTGTTACAGTAAAGCAGTGGGTTGTTACAGTAAAGCAGTTGGTTGTTACAGTAAAGCAGTGGGTTGTTACAGTTAAGCAGTGGGTTGTTACAGTAAAGCAGTGGGTTGTTACAGTAAAGCGGTGAGTTTGTGTAATAACGTGCTGTTTTCTCCTTGCATAAAGTTTCATTGTATTGTCTGGCAACATAGAAAGGAAGGTGTGTGTGTGTGTGTGTGTGTGTGAGAGAGAGAGAACGTGGAGCGGTATGTACAGCTAGAGTTCTCATTTATTAAACATGGCTGTTAGAAACCCAACACACCTGTAGCCAACACACACCTCTCCCTCTTACATCTCTCTATAATGTGGTTGTGTGTGTGTGCATGCCGGTGTGTGGTGAAAGAAACCGATGACACAGCTAAAGGGTTAATTGCTAACTCCCAGGCTGGAGTCTCTGGAGGACCACGCCCATCCCAGAGTTCAATGGGCCGAAGGTCTCTTGTCCTCCGCTGCTTCGGTCAAGACAGCGAGCGAGAAGACACCTGACCACCTCTCAACCTCTACCAAGCTTCTCCAGCCCTGTCTGATCCTCTCTTCACGGTAAGTCTTCAGTTTCCTGTTTCGGCTGCTATTTACTACACAAATACAGTAGCCTATGTGGTGCTTTCTGACACTTACAGTATATCAAAGGAGGAAGACTGATCGATCACTGCTTGGCATCGAATGATACGGAGTCTAGGGTCGCAATGAGTCACCAAAGTCTTCTAAGTAGCTGGCGAACAGCGAGATGAAAAATATAGCAGAACTTGTCATACAGTCTTGTCTCAGCCAGTAGTGTTTAAGTTCTGTAATATACTTGTTGCACTTAGTTTGTAAGTCCATTTCTTGCGAAGTAAATGTCTAACTAGCTTCTACTATCATTCATCTGTATATATTTTTTTGCTCATGTAATTTAGGACACCACATAATAATGAACATATCAGCTCACAACACCGCAGTTACCTCCGCAGCTGATGTTCATGTGGAGAAGGCTGTAAAATAATAAAATATTCAAACTCCTGTTCTCTACCCAGTGCAGCTGAACAACTCCTAGCCTCTGTTAGGCCTGTCGGCAGACCCGCTCTACTCAGCCAGGAGTGACTGAACGCTGGGGAGCAGAGAGACCTTGGCCCCTCTCGTCCAGAACAGAACCAAACAGACACAGGCTTTTATGAAGGTGTGTTCTGGGGTGTGAGCCCCCGGGGGTCAGGTGTGTGGAGGGTCAGCGAGGGGAGCTGTCTGGGTGTCAATTCAGTCAATTCAAATTCAAAAATGTGCATCCGATAATCGAATTTCATTTCCCGAATTGACTAAACTTGAACGGAACAGTAGAGAGCTGTGGGATGAAAGTCACTGCCATATATAGAGTCTACGCTGAGTGTGCCCCCAGAACAGTCTCAGTTCGACGGGGCATGGACTCTACAAGGTGTCAAAAGCGTTCCACAGGGATGTTGGCCCATGTTGACTCCAATGCTTCCCACAGTTGTTTCAAGTTGGCAGGATGTCCTCTGGGTGGTGGACCATTCTTGAAAAACGCTGTTGAGCGTGAAAATCCCAGCAGCGTTGCAGTTCTTGACACACTCAAACCGATATGCCTGACACCTACCACCTTACCCTGTTCAAAGGCACTTCAGTGTTATGTCTCGCCCATCCACCCTCTGAATGGCACACATACACAATCCATGTCCTAATGCTTAAAAATCCTTCTTTAAACTGTCTCCTCACCTTCATCTACACTGATTGAATTGGATTTAACAAGTGATCAATAAGGGATCATAGTTTTCACCTGGATTTACCTGGTCAGTCTATGTCATGGAAAGAGCTGGTGTTTCTAATGTTTTGTACACTCAGTGTATATCGAGGCCATTCCAGGACACAACACATATCCTTATTGTCCTCGTATCTCTCCCTCGAGTTAATCAATAACCACACAACTATTTTAATAATAATAGATCATGATACAGAACTGTATCATGTTGCCTTTGTGAGCTTAAAGATATGGGCCCGACCTTCTGGGGCTGAGATTGTATGGTTCAATAATATACACTATAAATTGTATGGTCTAATATATAGATTAGATTCTAGATTGTAGACAATCTTTACTCTCTCCTTATTGTAGTTAGCTCTGTATTCTCTGCAGCCTGTGATGGCACACTTATCACTGCTAGAACCAGTAGATTAGCTTATTGCTCAATACACTGGCAGGTCAATGGAAGCACGAGGTCACAATGGAAGCACGAGGTCACAATGGAAGAATGAGGTCACAATGGAAGAATGAGGTCACAATGGAAGCATGAGATCACAATGCAAGCATGATATCACAATGCATGCATGAGATCACAATGGAAGAATGTGATCACAATGGAAGAATGAGATCACAATGCAAGCATGAGATCACAATGCATGCATGAGATCACAATGGAAGAATGAGATCACAATGGAAGAATGAGATCACAATGCAAGCATGAGATCACAATGCATGCATGAGATCACAATGGAAGAATGAGGTCACAATGGAAGCATGAGATCACAATGCAAGCATGAGATCACAATGCATGCATGAGATCACAATGGAAGAATGAGATCACAATGGAAGCATGAGATCACAATGCATGCATGAGATCACAATGGAAGAATGAGATCACAATGGAAGCATGAGATCACAATGCATGCATGAGATCACAATGGAAGCATGAGATCACAATGGAAGAATGAGATCACAATGGAAGCATGAGATCACAATGCATGCATGAGATCACAATGGAAGAATGAGATCACAATGGAAGCATGAGATCACAATGCATGCATGAGATCACAATGGAAGAATGAGATCACAATGGAAGCATGAGATCACAATGCATGCATGAGATCACAATGGAAGCATGAGATCACAATGGAAGAATGAGATCACAATGGAAGCATGAGATCACAATGCATGCATGAGATCACAATGGAAGAATGAGATCACAATGGAAGCATGAGATCACAATGCATGCATGAGATCACAA
Organism: Oncorhynchus nerka; assembly: GCF_034236695.1. Taxonomy (NCBI): domain Eukaryota; kingdom Metazoa; phylum Chordata; class Actinopteri; order Salmoniformes; family Salmonidae; genus Oncorhynchus; species Oncorhynchus nerka. The sequence goes on along the minus strand of NC_088400.1, from coordinate 63,243,863 downwards.
TGGAAGAATGAGATCATAATGGAAGCATGAGATCACAATGCAAGCATGAGATCACAATGCATGCATGAGATCACAATGGAAGAATGAGATCACAATGCATGCATGAGATCACAATGGAAGAATGAGATCACAATGCATGCATGAGATCACAATGGAAGAATGAGATCACAATGCAAGCATGAGATCACAATGCATGCATGAGATCACAATGGAAGAATGAGATCACAATGGAAGCATGAGATCACAATGGAAGCATGAGATCACAATGGAAGCATGAGATCACAATGGAAGCATGAGATCACAATGGAAGAATGAGATCACAATGGAAGCATGAGATCACAATGCATGCATGAGATCACAATGGAAGAATGAGATCACAATGGAAGCATGAGGTCACAATGGAAGCATGAGGTCACAATTGAAGCATGAGGTCACAATTGAAGCATGAGGTCACAATGGAAGCATGTTGCCTGCTTGTCAGTTTAGCAGTCAAGTTTGTTCTGCAATCGTGTGATTGTTGTGATTTTGCTATTGTAAATGTTTGTAGGCTTATGTAGCCAAATTGTATCTATGATCGTACGCTATCCATTTGTTTTTTGTTTGATATTTTAATGTATGAGAATTTACCAATAATATCATGCCACACCCAGCCATGATTACAGTCACCTGTGTGTCTTTTGACACTATATAAATGAGTCATCCCGCAGTGTTTGTCATTATACCCTGATGAAGACAGCTTGTCTGTCGAAACATTGGACATTAACATTTCTGCATCTGAGCTCCTAGAGTGTGCGGCTCTCCTTTATTTTTTGAAGTGTTCCACTCCGCTAGCCAGCACCTCGCCTAAATAGGTGTGCGTTTCTTTTGCCTCTAGATTGTTCTGCATCTGTACCTTGTGTTTCAATTATAAATATGTCCTTTAATTGTGATGATAAATTGACTGTGTGTGTGTGTGTGTGTGTGTGTGTGTGTGTGTGTGTGTGTGTGTATATATATATATATATATATATATATATATATATATATATATATATAAATATCAGGTAATCTAGATAGACTGTCCAGTATGGCGAAAAAGGTGACCCAGATTTCACGAGAGGACCTGGAGGAGCTCCGGGAGGCTTTCAACAGGATCGGTTAGTTACAGACACACACACACACACTCACACACCCATACCTACAGACACCCACAGAGGTTAGAGAGTTAACCTCGAGGTTAGGGAGGTAACCTGGAGGTTAGAGGGGTAACCTAGAGGTTAGAGGGGTAACCTAGAGGTTAGAGAGGTAACCTAGAGGTTAGAGAGGTAACCTAGAGGTTAGAGGGGTAACCTAGAGGTTAGAGGGGTAACCTAGAGGTTAGAGAGGTAACCTAGAGGTTAGAGAGGTAACCTGGAGGTTAGAGAGGGAGATAGTTAACCTGGAGGTTAGAGGGGTAACCTGGAGGTTAGAGAGGGAGATAGTTAACCTAGAGGTTAGAGGGGTAACCTAGAGGTTAGAGGGGTAACCTAGAGGTTAGAGAGGTAACCTAGAGGTTAGAGGGGTAACCTGGAGGTTAGAGAGGGAGATAGTTAACCTGGAGGTTAGAGAGGTAACCTGGAGGTTAGAGAGGGAGATAGTTAACCTGGAGGTTAGAGAGGTAACCTGGAGGTTAGAGGGGTAACCTAGAGGTTAGAGAGGTAACCTAGAGGTTAGATAGTTAACCTGGAGGTTTTAGGGGTAACCTAGAGGTTAGAGAGTTAACCTAAAGGTTAGAGAGGTAACCTAGAGGTTAGAGAGGGAGTTGGTAACCTCGAGGTTAGAGAGGTAACCTAGAGGTTAGAGAGGGAGATATATAACCTAGAGGTTAGAGAGGTAACCTAGAGGTTGGAGAAGTAACCTAGAGGTTAGAGGGGTAACCTGGAGGTTAGAGAGGGAGATAGTTAACCTGGAGGTTAGAGAGGTAACCTGGAGGTTAGAGAGGGAGATAGTTAACCTGGAGGTTAGAGAGGTAACCTGGAGGTTAGAGGGGTAACCTAGAGGTTAGAGAGGTAACCTAGAGGTTAGATAGGTAACCTAGAGGTTAGATAGTTAACCTGGAGGTTTTAGGGGTAACCTAGAGGTTAGAGAGGTAACCTAGAGGTTAGAGAGTTAACCTAAAGGTTAGAGAGGTAACCTAGAGGTTAGAGAGGGAGTTGGTAACCTCGAGGTTAGAGAGGTAACCTAGAGGTTAGAGAGGGAGATATATAACCTAGAGGTTAGAGAGGTAACCTAGAGGTTAGAGAGTTAACCTAAAGGTTATAACCTAGAGGTTAGAGAGGGAGATAGGTAACCTAGAGGTTAGATAGGTAACCTTGAGGTTAGAGAGGGATATAGGTAACCTAGAGGTTCGATAGGTATATAGGTAACCTTGAGGTTAGAGAGTTAACCTAGAGGTTAGAGAGTTAACCTAGAGGTTAGAGAGTTAACCTAGAGGTTAGAGAGGTAACCTAGAGGTTAGAGAGGTAACCTAGAGGTTAGAGAGGGATATAAGTAACCTTGAGGTTAGAAAGGTAACCTAGAGGTTAGAGAGTTAACCTAGAGGTTAGAGAGGTAACCTAGAGGTTAGAAAGGTAACCTAGAGGTTAGAGAGGGATATAAGTAACCTTGAGGTTAGAGAGGTAATCTGGAGATTAGAGAGGGATATCGGTAACCTTGAGGTTAGAGAGGTAATCTGGAGATTAGAGAGGGATATCGGTAACCTTGAGGTTAGAGAGGTAATCTGGAGATTAGAGAGGGATATCGGTAACCTTGAGGTTAGAGAGGTAATCTGGAGATTAGAGAGGGATATCGGTAACCTTGAGGTTAGAGAGGTAATCTGGAGATTAGAGAGGGATATCGGTAACCTTGAGGTTAGAGAGGTTACCTAGAGGTTAGATACAGTGACTAGTAGCTAAAAGGTTGCTGGTTTAAATCCAGAACCCGGAGATGACAAGAGGGGAGGGAACTAGTAACGGGCCTCCATTTTGGCCTTGAGCATGGCACTTCATCTGGTCATAATTCTGTCTGCCTGCCTGCCTACCTGCCTACCCATCTCTCTCTCGCTCTGTCTGTCTCTCTTTCTGTCTGTCTGCCTGCCTGCCTACCTGCCTGCCTGCCTACCTGCCTACCCATCTCTCTCTCGCTCTGTCTGTCTCTCTTTCTGTCTGTCTGCCTGCCTGCCTACCTGCCTACCCATCTCTCTCTCGCTCTGTCTGTCTCTCTTTCTGTCTGTCTGCCTGCCTGCCTACCTGCCTGCCTGCCTACCTGCCTACCCATCTCTCTCTCGCTCTGTCTGTCTCTCTTTCTGTCTGTCTGTCTGCCTGCCTACCTGCCTACCCATCTCTCTCTCGCTCTGTCTGTCTCTCTTTCTGTCTGTCTGCCTGCCTGCCTACCTGCCTGCCTGCCTACCTGCCTGACTGCCTGTGTTTCCTCCCATACAGATACTGACAACAGTGGTTTTGTCAGTGACTTTGAGCTGCAGGAGCTGTTCAGAGAGGCTAGTTTCTCCATGCCAGGCTACAGAGTCAGAGACATAGTGGAGATCTTTGTAGCAGGAGACACCAACAAGGACGGGAAGATCAGCTTTGAAGAGTTCGTCTCGGTAAGATTTAAAATACACCGAAGTAAAGACGGTGACACATGTAGGCACGCATCCACATACACACTCACACAGACACACTCACACATACACACTCACACAGACACTCTCACACATACACACTCACACAGACACACTCACACAGACACATTCACACAGACACACTCACACAGACACTCTCACACAGACACACTCACACAGACACACTCACACAGACACACTCACACAGACACACTCACACAGACACATTCACACAGACACATTCACACAGACACACTCACACAGACACACTCACACAGACACACTCACACAGACACTCTCACACAGACACACTCACACAGACACACTCACACAGACACACTCACACAGACACTCTCACACAGACACACTCACACAGACACACTCACACAGACACACTCACACAGACACATTCACACAGACACATTTACACAGACACACTCACACAGACACTCTCACACAGACACACTCACACAGACACACTCACACAGACACTCTCACACAGACACATTTACACAGACACACTCACACAGACACACTCACACAGACACACTCACACAGACACACTCACACAGACACACTCACACACTCACACAGACACACTCACACAGACACACTCACACAGACACTCTCACACAGACATACTCACACAGACACACTGACACAGACACACTCACACAGACATTCTCACACAGACACACTCACACAGACACACTCACACAGACACACTCACACAGACACACTCACACAGTCACACTCACACAGACACACTCACACAGACACACAGACACACTCACACAGACACACTCAGAGACACGGCCCATCCTGTCTTGTAGATCTACCAGGAGCTGAAGAGTAAGGAGCTCAGTGAGACGTTCAAGAAAACCATCGCCAGGAGAGAAGGGATACAATCCTTTGGAGGATTGTCAGGAATCTCCAGCGAGGGAACACAGCACTCCTACTCAGGTAGAGAGAGAGAGAGAGAGAGAGAGAGAGAAAATGTTTGTGTCCTAATCATGCAAGAACGTGTGTATTTTTGTGTGGGTGTGTGTGTGTGTGTGTGTGTGTTTGTGTGCGTATGTGTGGGTGTGTGTGTGTGTGTGTGTGTTAGATGAGGAGAAGGTGGCGTTTGTGAACTGGATCAACAAGTCTCTGGCCAAAGATGAAGACTGTAAACACCTTCTACCCATGAACCCTGACGGAGACAGTCTCTTCAAATCAGTAAAAGATGGGATCCTGCTCTGGTAACACACACACAGGCACAAATATATATACACACACTCACACACACACACACTGCTAACATATACTCTGTATTGTCTTTGCAGTAAAATGATCAACCTCTCCCAGTCTGACACCATCGATGAGAGAGTCATCAACACCAAGAAACAAACCACCTTTACCATGACCGTGAGTTAACACACACACACACACACACACACACACACACACACACACACACACACACACACACACACACACACACACACACAGAGGAAAAATTGGACTGTCCCATATCAAAACTGTAACTCTCTCTCTCTCTCTCTCCCTTCTCTAGGAGAACCTGATGCTGGCGATAAACTCTGCGTTGTCTATCGGCTGTACCGTGGTCAACATCGACGCCCCTGACCTGATGGCTGGGAAACCCCACCTGGTGCTGGGGCTGCTTTGGCAGATTATCAAGATAGGACTGTTTGCTGACATAGAGATCAGCAGCAACGAAGGTACACACACACACACACACATTGTCAAACACATAAACAGCCACAAACATAGTGTCTAATTTAGTTTCAATGTCATATGAGCTTCATGCCCATGTCAAATTATATGACCCCACTTGTAACTTCCTGCAACCCTATTGGCTGTTTGTGTGTGTGTGTATCTGTACCACACTGCAAGCCGATTGGCTTATTGTGTTTATTTGCAGCTCTTATTAACCTGCTGTTTGAGGGGGAGGAGTTAGAGCACCTGATGTCATTGTCTCCTGAAGAACTGTTGCTACGCTGGGTCAACCATCACCTAGGCAACGCTGGGGCCCAACCAATCAGCAACTTCAGCCAAGACATCAAGGTAACACACAGACTGTCACTCACGTACAGTCACACACACACACACTGCAAATATGTTGTTTATGTATTAATGCTGTTATTATACTGTAGGATTCCAGGGCGTATTTCACCCTGTTGGACCAGATCTCACCTAATGGAGAGGACATAGACGAGATGGCCATCCACATCGATATGACCGGCATCAATGTAAGTGGGTGTGTATTCATATGTGCGTGTTCATGTTGGCATGCGCATGTGTGTGTTGCCACTTACGTTTGTGTGTGTGTGTGTGTGTGTGTGTGTGTGTGTGTGTGTGTGTGTGTGTGTGTGTGTGTGTGTGTGTGTGTGTGTGTGTGTGTGTGTATAGGAGCGTGACGACGAACGCAGGGCAGAGATGATGCTTCGCCAGGCAGCCCGTCTGGACTGCAGACAGTTTGTGTCTCCTATGGATGTGGTGTCTGGCAACAGCAAGCTGAACCTGGCCTTCGTAGCCAACCTCTTCAACACACACCCGGCCCTGAAGAGGACTAACAGTAACAACATAGACACAGCACTCATAGAGGGTGAGCTGCACACACACACACACACACACACACACACACACACACACACACACACACACACACACACACACACACACACACACACACACACACACACACACACACACACACCCGGCCCTGAAGAGGACTAACAGCAACAACATAGACACAGCACTCATAGAGGGTGAGCTGCACACACACACACACACACACACACACACACACACACACACACACACACACACACACACACACACACACACACACACGGCCCTGAAGAGGACTAACAGCAACAACATAGACACAGAACTCATAGATCGTGAGCTGCACACACACACACACATTCTTTCTCTCTCACACACTCACAAACACACACACACTCTTTCTCTCTCACACACAGACACAGCACACTGTAATATGTGTAATGTTGTCCTAACAGGAGAATCCAGAGAGGAGAAAACATTCAGGAACTGGATGAACTCTCTGGGAGTTGCTCCCTATGTCAACCACCTCTACTGGTACAGTAACCACACACGCACACGCACACACACACACACACACACACACACACACACACACACACACACACACACACACACACACACACACACACACACAGAGAGAGGGTATACATGTGTGTGTGTTAATGTTTGCATGTGTTGATTGGTGTGTGTGTGTGTGTTGCAGTGACCTGTGTGATGCGGTGGTGATTCTCCAGTTGTATGAGAAAGTCAACGTCCCTGTAGAGTGGAAAAAAGTCAACAGACCTCCATACTCTGCACTGGGCAGTAACATGAAGAAGGTACACACACACATACTTTATTTGAATCCACCAATCAAATTGACAAAAAAGGATCCCAAACATGTCAAAAGTCCATGTATGTGTGGCACTCCAGGGTACAGAAAGCACCTGCTTCTCCAAACAGCTAGGCTGCCCACGACAGCTGAAACAGACCAGTACCTAGCCAATGGCTTTGCCCTAGTTTTTGTCAGGCTTCTCAGCAAAGGCCTGCTCCATGTAGCCGTCCAATGAGCAGCCCACTTCCAAAACAAGCACCTCCCCTTGGCCTCACACACAACAATAATATCTTGCGTTCTTGGCGCGCACACACACACACACACACACACACACACACACACACACACACACACACACAGACTCTCTTTTATCAAAATATTGTTGATGAAAATACAGAGGATTTCCAGGCATTGTGTTGGTGTGTCTGTGTGTGTAGTTGGAGAACTGTACCTATGCGGTGGAACTGGGTCGGAATAAAGCTCGATTCTCATTGGTGGGAATTGGAGGAGTGAATCTGAACGAGGGAAGTCCCATGCACACACTGGCTCTGGTCTGGCAGCTGATGAGGAGGTATGTACAGTACAAACACACACCTTTCCTTTTCACTTCGACATCTCTCTCACCTCTTACTATCCCTCTATCATCCCCCACCCCCCTCAGGTACACTCTCCAGGTGTTGTCTGATCTAGGAGATGGGGAGAAGATTGGAGACCAGATCATAATCAACTGGGTCAACACTCAGCTCAAAGAGGGAGGCAAGGACTCACAGATCAGCAGCTTCAAGGTGGGTGTGTACGTGTGTGAGTGTGCCATGCACGTTGTGTTCATGTGAACAGCTTTAATGTGTGCGTGTGTGTCTGCAGGATAAGCTGATCAGTACTAGTCTCCCAGTGATAGACTTGTTAGACACCATCGCCCCCAAATCTATCAAAGAGGAGCTGGTGAAGAGAGGGGAGCTCAGCGATGCAGACAAGCTCAACAACGCCAAGTAAATAACCCCTGACCCTTAACCTCTGAACTCTAAATGACCTCGACCCCCAACCTCTAACCTCTTACTTCTAGCTGACTTCCCTTCCCTTTTGTCTTCCTGTAGGTATGCTATCACGGTATCCAGGAAGATTGGAGCCCGTGTCTACGCTCTGCCTGATGACCTGGTCGAGGTGAAACCCAAGATGGTTCTGACTGTGTTCGCATGCCTGATGGGGAGGGGCATGAAGAAAGCTGATGGCTGAACACACACACACACACACACACACACACACACACACACACACTCAGACACACTAACATACACTAACAGCCTGTCCCAATTGGCTCCTTACCCTTTACCCTCTTCCTGTCTCCTGCACATCTAGTCTGTGATTAGATCAGGGTATATAATCAGAGCGCAGCTGATTGTTCATTAAACATTTATTTCATACTGATAGAAACCGAGCGGTTATGTGCCTAGTGTGCTCAAGGAGGCACTGATGGATCATTTTAATATCTAAATTATGAATGTATTAATTCATTCTGTGGAAAAGAAACAACAGAATAGAATTATAAATCTATATAGTGGAGGGGACATGAACCCTTTGGTTTCAATCACAAACACACCTTACAGAACTAACAGTACAGACACACTACAGACCTGTAAATGTTGTGTAATTCTCTTGACTTAGTAAACTCAATCGACTGAAGATAATATCCTGGTAGCCTGACATTTTGTTCATGCAAATTGTGTGTGGGAGGGGTGGTGCATTTTTGAATACTTAATCATAAACACGTATAATAAAACCCATTTAATAAACACGTGTTTATGACACCCTTCACCCGGGACTGAGAGAAATGTTTACCAGGAACAGAGGACAACAAAGGAGAACTGTGTGATAGAACTAGGTCAGTTAGCCTTGTGTGATTTGATGCATGGTCCCAACTTCCATCTCACTAACAACGCTGGGATGTGATTTACTTCATTTAATTCACAGTTACATCTTCCCCTCTCGCCTCACTCCCACATTTCAACTGGCAGTGATAATAGTAGACCAAGTAGACCAAGGTGCAGCGTGGTAAGTGTTCATGATCTTTAATACTCAGAACACCAATCAAAAACAACAAAAGGAATAACGACCGTCACGTTCTGCCGGCTTCACATATCTAACAAAAAAAACAAGATCCCACAACATAGGTAGGAAAACAGGCTACATAGGTATGATTCCCAATCAGAGACAACGATAGACAGCTGCCTCTGATTGGGAACCACACTCGCCCAAAACCAAAGAAATACAAAACACAGAATGCCCACCCCACATCACACCCTGACCTCACCAAATAGAGAAATAAAACAGATCTCTAAGGTCAGGGTGTGACAGATGTTTTGGGCTGAGCCTCAGAAGGGAGAAACACAAACGGCAACATTTTGGAGCCAAACACTGATGCTCAGCCTGATAATGGAAATAAACCACACAAGACCTACAAGCTCTTAGAATATATACACAAGAGACCTACAAACTCTTAGAATATAAAGAACCAGTTAAAAAGTTTGGACACACCTACTCATTCAATGGTTTTTCTTTATTTTTACTATTTTCTACATTGTAGAATAGTGAAGACATCAAAACTATGAAATAACACATATGCAATCATGTAGTAACCAAAAAGGTGTTAAACAAATTTGATATTTGAGATTCTTCAAAGTAGCCACCCTTTGCCTTGATGACTGCTATGCACAATCTTGGCATTCTCTCAAACAGCTTCACCTGGAATGCTTTTCCAACCGTCTAGAAGGAGATCCCACATATGCTGAGCACTTGTTGGCTGCTTTTCCTTCACTCTGCAGCCCAACTCATTCCTTACCATCTCAATTGGGTTGAGGTTGGGAGATTGTGGAGGCCAGGTCATCTGATACAGCACTCAATCACTATCCTTCTTAGTCAAATAGCCCTTACACAGCCTGGAGGTGTGTTGGGCCATTGTCCGTTTGAAAAACATAGTCCCACTAAGCACAAACCAGATGGGATGGTGTATTGCTATAGACTGCTGTGGTAGCCATGCTGGTTAAGTGTGTTTGCAAACTTGATGATTGAGTTGGAGGCGTGCATGGCCACGCAGCCAAGGGTGAACAGGGAGTACAGGAGAGGGCTGAGAACGCACCCTTGTGGGGCCCCAGTGTTGAGGATCAGTGGGGTGGAGAGGTTGTTTCCTACCCTCACCACCTGGGGGTGGACCATCAGAAAGTCCAGGACCCAGTTGCACAGGGCGGGGTTGAGACCCGGGGTCTCCAGCTTAATGATGAGTTTGAAGGGTACTATGGTGTTAAATGCCGAGTCAATGAACAGCATTCTTATATGACTTCCGGCGCCGACAGAGATGGCCGCCTCGCTTCGCGTTCCTAGGAAACTATGCAGTTTTTTGTTTTTTTACGTGTTATTTCTTACATTGGTACCCCAGGTCATCTTAGGTTTCATTACATACAGCCGAGAAGAACTACTGAACAATAGAGCAGCGTCAACTCACCATCAGTACGAACAAGAATATGACTTTCGCGAAGCGGATCCTGCGTTCTGCCTTTCACCCAGGACAACGGAATGGATCCCAGCCGGCGACCCCAAAAAACGACTTCGAAAAAGGGGAAAACGAAGCGGTCTTCTGGTCAGACTCCGGAGACGGGCACATCGTGCACCACTCCCTAGCATTCTCCTCGCCAATGTCCAGTCTCTTGACAACAAGGTTGATGAAATCCGAGCAAGGGTAGCATTCCAGAGGGGCATCAGAGACTGTAACGTTCTTTGCTTTACGGAAACATGGCTCACTGGAGAGACGCTATCGGAGACGGTGCAGCCAGCTGGTTTCTCCACGCATCGCACCGACAGAAACAAACATCTTTCTGGTAAGAAGAGAGGCGGGGGCGTATGCTTTATGGTTAACGTGACGTGGTGTGGCCACAACAACATACAGGAACTCAAGTCCTTCTGTTCACCTGATTTAGAATTCCTCACAATCAAATGTAGACCGCATTATCTACCAAGGGAATTCTCTTCGATTATAATCACAGCCGTATATATTTCTTCCCCCCAAGCAGACACATCGATGGCTCTGAACGAACTTTATTTGACTCTTTGCAAACTGGAATCCATATATCCGGAAGCTGCATTCATTGTAGCTGGGGATTTTAACAAGGCTAATCTGAAAACAAGACTTTTTATCAGCATATCGATTGCGCAACCAGGGCTGGAAAAACCTTGGATCATTGCTATTCCAACTTCCGCGACGCATATAAGGCCCTGCCCCGCCCTCCTTTCGGAAAAGCTGACCACGACTCCATTTTGTTGATCCCTGCCTACAGACAGAAACTAAAACAAGAAGCTCCCGCGCTGAGGTGTGTTCAACGCTGGTCCGACCAATCTGATTCCACACTCCAAGACTGCTTCCATCACGTGGACTGGGATATGTTCCGTATTGCGCAGACGACAACATTGACGAATACGCTGATTCGGTGTGCGAGTTCATTAGAACGTGCGTTGAAGATGTCGTTCCCATAGCAACGATTAAAACATTCACAAACCAGAAACTGTGGATTGATGGCAGCATTCGCGTGAAACTGAAAGCGCGAACCACTGCTTTTAATCAGTGTATCAGTGCAAGGCAATCAAACAAGCTAAGCGTCAGTATAGAGACAAAGTAGAATCTCAATTCAACGGCTCAGACACAAGAGGTATGTGGCAGGGTCTACAGTCAATCACGGATTACAAAAAGAAAACCAGCACCGTCACAGACCAGGATGTCTTGCCCCCAGGCAGACTAAATAACTTTTTTGCCCGCTTTGAGGACAATACAGTGCCACTGACACTGCCCGCAACTAAAACATGCGGACTCTCCTTCACTGCAGCCGACGTGAGGAAAACATTAATATAGGTATTCCTCTTGTCCAGATGGCAGTGTGCCTTGTGATGGCGATTGTGTCGTCTGTGGACCTATTGGGGCGGTAAGCAAATTGGAGTGGTTCTAGGGTATCAGGTAGAGTATCAGGTACACTGAGGACGCGGCTAGGGATGCTGTCTGGGCCGTCAGCCTTGCGAGGGTTAACACGTTTAAATGTTTTACTCACGTTGGCCAGGGAGAAGGAGAGCCCACAGGCTTTGGTAGCGGGCTGTGTCAGTGGCATTGTATTGTCCTCAAAGCGAGCAAAGAAGTTGTTTAATTTGTCTGGGATCAAGACGTCGATGTCCGTGAAGGGGCTGGTTTTCTTTTTGTAATCCGTTATTGACTGTAGATCCTGCAACATTCGTTTCGTGTTTGAGCCGTTGAATTGTTACTCTACTTTGTCTCTATACTGATGCTTTACTTGTTTGATTGTCTTGCGGAGGGAATAGCTACACTGTTTGTATTCTATCATGTTTCTAGTTGCCTTCCCATGATTAAAAGCGGTGGTTCGCACTTTCAGTTTTGCGTGAATGCTAGCATCAATCCACTGTTTCTAGTTAGGGAAGGTTGTAATAGTCACAGTGGGTACAACATCACCTATGCACTTGCTAATAAACTTGCTCACCAAGTCAGAGTATACGTTAATGTTATTGTCTGAGGCTACCCAGAACATATCCTAGTCCACGTGATCGAAGCAATCCTGAAGTGTGGAATCCGATTGTCAGACAGGCGTTTCCTGTTTTAGTTTCTGTCTATAGGCTGGGAGCAACAAAATGGAGTCATGGTCAGATTTGCCGAAGGGAGGGCGGGGTAGGGCTTTGTACGCATCGCGGAACTTCGTAGCAATGGTCCAGAAAGCTACCAGCCCGTGTCGTGCATTCGATATGCTGATAGAATTTAGGAACCTTGTTCTCAGATTAGCTTTCTATGTCTGACCAGTAGGCCACTCCGTCTGCCTCTCCAGCATTGTTTTGGATCAGCCTCTGGGATTAGATCCCATGTCCAGGGTGGAGGTCCGAACAAAGGATTCGCTTCGGGAAAGTCGTATTCTTGGTCGTAATGTTGGTAAGTTGACGTCGCATTTATATCCAATAGTTCTTCCCGGCTGTAGGTAATAACACTTGAGATTTTCTGGGCTATCAATGTGGGCTAACAATATAAGAAATAATAGTGAGGTGACCATCTCTGTCGGCGCCATTTTGTATGGGTGGCAACTTTGAAGAATCTCAAATATAAAATATATTTACATTTGTTTAACACTTTTTTGGTTACTACATGATTCCATATGTGTTATTTCATAGTTTTGATGTCTTCAGTACTATTGTACAATGTAGAAAATAGTCAAAAGAAAGACAAACCCTTGAATGAGTAGGTGTGTCCAAACTTTTGACTGGTACTGTATAATCACAAGACACCTACAAAATCAGGCTAGTAGTCCAGATTCTCAATCTCAGACCCACCTGCAGAAGTAGACAGACATACACAGTTATATTGCAGAGTAGAAAAAGGCCAATGTGATCATCATGTTCATGCTGTCCGGTCCTCTGGCAGTCTCTATGGGGGTGCCACAGGGTTCAATTCTCGGGCCGACTCTTTTCTCTGTATATATCAATGATGTTGCTCTTGCTGCGGGCGATTCCCTGATCCACCTCTACGCAGACGACACCATTCTATATACTTTCGGCCCGTCATTGGACACTGTGCTATCTAACCTCCAAACGAGCTTCAATGCCATACAACACTCCTTCCGTGGCCTCCAACTGCTCTTAAACGCTAGTAAAACCAAATGCATGCTTTTCAACCGATCGCTGCCCACACCCGCATGCCCGACTAGCATCACCACCCTGGATGGTTCCGACCTTGAATATGTGGACATCTATAAGTACCTAGGTGTCTGGCTAGACTGCAAACTCTCCTTCCAGACTCATATCAAACATCTCCAATCGAAAATCAAATCAAGAGTCGGCTTTCTATTCCGCAACAAAGCCTCCTTCACTCACGCCGCCAAGCTTACCCTAGTAAAACTGACTATCCTACCGATCCTCGACTTCGGCGATGTCATCTACAAAATGGCTTCCAACACTCTACTCAGCAAACTGGATGCAGTCTATCACAGTGCCATCCGTTTTGTCACTAAAGCACCTTATACCACCCACCACTGCGACTTGTATGCTCTAGTCGGCTGGCCCTCGCTACATATTCGTCGCCAGACCCACTGGCTCCAGGTCATCTACAAGTCCATGCTAGGTAAAGCTCCGCCTTATCTCAGTTCACTGGTCACGATGGCAACACCCATCCGTAGCACGCGCTCCAGCAGGTGTATCTCATTGATCATCCCTAAAGCCAACACCTCATTCGGCCGCCTTCGTTCCAGTACTCTGCTGCCTGTGACTGGAACGATTGCAAAAAATCGCTGAAGTTGGAGACTTTTATCTCCCTCACCAACTTCAAACATCAGCTATCTGAGCAGCTAACCGATTGCTGCAGCTGTACATAGTCTATTGGTAAATAGCCCACCCATTTTCACCTACCTCATCCCCATACTGTTTTATTTATTTACTTTTCTGCTCTTTTGCACACCAATATCTCTACCTGTACATGACCATCTGATCATTTATCACTCCAGTGTTAATCTGCAAAATTGTAATTATTCGCCTACCTCATGCCTTTTGCACACATTGTATATAGACTCCCCCCTTTTTTTTCTACTGTGTTATTGACTTGTTAATTGTTTACTCCATGTGTAACTCTGTGTTGTCTGTTCACACTGCTATGCTTTATCTTGGCCAGGTCGCAGTTGCAAATGAGAACTTGTTCTCAACTAGCCTACCTGGTTAAATAAAGGTGAAATATTTTTTTTTTAAAAGGTAATGCTGGACAATAACAGTAACATGCAAATATTTTAGGATTTTTCCCACAGAGATCCTATTAAATTACTGAGTTCTAAATTCTGTAGATCTGTGAGTTTTCCATCCTCCCTGCTGCAGTTTCCTCAAGGGAGAGCAGTTTGCGTTTGTAACTTGTCCGAATCAAGACTGGACCTCTACGGTTGCCATAGCCAAACGTCACTTTGGAGCGAAAGTTTTCAAACGGCTCCTTTGAGGAAGACATGATGTTGTCGTTTCTCTCATAGCAGTGTACAATTTAGCCAGCTGTTTTTAAATAGAGCGTTTTGTGGACTGTTCACAGTCCCCGGTCTAAAGATGGAAGGCTTGGAGATGTCGGCTATGATACCTGCACTGCAGGAGCTAGCGAGGTGAGACTCCGCTGTTTTTACGCTGGACATTGTTATTGTTTAGCTACTGTAGGTAGCTAACATGCTAGCTAATGCTGGCTAACGTAGTAAAGTTTTCTAACTGCTCGGCATATTGCTGTTTAATAAAATAATTGAACAGTGTGACTTGATAAACATCAATAATGCTAACTAGCTCGGTAGCTTGTTAATAGTACACTTAGCTAGCTAACTACATTGCTGTAACAACTTGTCAATGCAGTAGAATCAGTCATGCATATCAGACACATTGAAGGTTTGACGATTTTCTACTCTTCCAGTGCCACGGCAGAGGAATACAACAAGGTGGTTCAGAAGCCTCGTCAGATTCTCTGTCAGTTCATTGACCGAATACTGACAGACGTAGATGTCGGTGAGTCGCTGTTTCTCGCTCTGTCGCTGTTTCTCCTCGCCCAGTGTATTGACTGTGTGTGTGTGTGTGTGTGTGTGTCTGTTTCAGTTGCGTTGGAGCTGTCTAAGAGGTCCAGTTCAGAGCCAGCGTGTGTGATGCTGTTGGACTTTGTTCAGCATATTATAAAGTCTTCCTCTCTGATGTTTGTCAACCCTGCCTGTCAGCTGGTCCACTTCACAGACACACAGCAGAGCAGCACCGGTAAGAACGCACACACACACTTGTGGTTTAAACTGTCCTCTCCTCCTTACTCCCTCTCCCTTATTCTCCCGCTCTGTCTCTCTCGCTAGAGTTCAGTAGGTGGGTTGTCGGCAGGTTGCTGCGGGTCGCCGCATCTCCAAGCTGTGACGTCATCCATGGGCGTGTCTCGGCCGTGCTCTGCTCCCTACTGCACGCACTCAGACCGCGAGCACCAATCACCTTCAACATCATCGCCAAAGAGATGCTTGGATTGGCTCAGGACCTCAGCAATCTGCTCTACACACACACACACTCACACACCCCAGGAACACATACACACTCTACAAACACACACACCTTGTGGCCGGTAACCCTGCAGTCTTTCTCTGTCTCTCTCACCCCTTATCTCACCCCCTCACCACTCCTCCTCCCCTCGCCTGCCGCTTTGGAAACCCTGGTTGCAGTGACAGTGAACGTTCTGACCGATGCCCTCAGGGGATTGGCCAGCCGCAGGGAGATGGGGGTGGCTTGGGAGGCGGGATGTTTGGTCTTGGCCTATGGGAGTGCTCGGTTAAGGAAGGTTGCTATGGTGATGCTGAGGCGGTTGGCAGAGATTGGTGGGTTCCCGGAGAGGCGGAGTCAGGAGTTTTTTACAGCGTACCTGATGCTGCTGGACACACACACACCTGAGCCAGAGACATATGGGGGAGAGCTGCTGAAGCTGACCAAGTGTGTGTTTGGATCTGCGCACACACCTGCTCACACACACACACGTTTTGAGCGTACCCACCTGGCCCAGCTGTTGGAACGTGTGTGTGTTCTGGCAGGGGCGGGCTTAGTTCTGGAATTAGAGGTCAGCCAATCTCTGAGCTTTGTCTTTAACTTCCTGTTGTCCGTTCCACCGGGATACGAGAGCGCCTCGTCGCTACGGAGACAGAGAGTCACTGATGTCTGCAGAAACCTCACACACTCCATCGGGATGGAGAAACAGTCTGAGGTACGCACACACCATAGAGTTAGAAAGAGGATTCATCTTTGTATCATCTTTGTTTTTCTCAGCATGGCCAGCGCAAGTGAAGCAATCTCTATTTTAAAGTGGTCAATTTTCTTCTTCTTTTGTGTTAAAGAAAGCGTAAAGCTAATGTTGATGATTTACCACCACCTGCAGTGCTGGAGTCCTGAACCAAATCTTGTGTGTCATTAATTTATTGTGGCCACTAGACGGTGATATTTTATAAACCATAGCGAAACCAATTTGAAAAAGAAGACAATGCTCTGATCGTTGACTGATCGCTCCCAATCCATTGTAGTCTCCACCCAGTTGACTATTTTAAAATGGTGGAACCCCTCAATGGCAATGACCATGCTGGTTATATCCATCTAGAGTCCCCTTTCCACTTGTTTCTCTCTCACACACACTGGCCTTCATTTATCAACCAATTGCATTTGGTTTGAATATTTGTGTAAAATCAACTTACAGTCCTTTGTGTGTGTGTGTGTGTGTGTCAGTGTGTGCATGGGTTTCTTTACACTGCCCTGAAGGCTGAGGTTGCCGTGGTGATGCAAGAGAGGGAGGATGGAGAAACGGCTGCTAAGCGACCCTGTCTACCCATCACCCCCCTGGCCAGCAAGACCCCCGAAACCCCCCCGATGTGAGTCACATCTGATCTCTACTCTCTAGATCACTCTAAATCCTACTGTCCATATCAACGTGTTACCATCTTTATCTTTATTTATGTGTGTGTGTAGGGAGGTGGACATGCGTGTGCGTAGTGAGGTGTGGGCGGCAGTGAGCAGCAGGCTGGATGACCTTCTGGCTTCTCTGGTGAACTGTGACCTTGACCCGACGACCCCTGAGCCTGATGCTGACCCTCAGATGACCCTGAGAGCTCTGGAGGGACTTGCTCTCATCCTGCACCTGGCTGGCCTCTGTTACACACACACCAGGTATCACACACACACCCAGAAGGTACACACACACACACCAGGTATCACACACCCCACATTATCTCTCACACAGATCTTTCCATCTCTCTTTCTCTCCTCCAGTTCCTCCTCTCTGCTGTGGCTGTCTGCCTCCACTCTGGGCAGGGCTTTGGAAACCTGTCAATCACTACTGGGTGGGGCTAAGTCTACCGCTGACCACGCCCATATACGGTCTGCCATCCAGGTGGCTGTCAGAATACTGGACTCCATCATCTACCTGACAAGTAAGAAAACACGCACACACACACATACACATATAAATTGTTGTCATGTAAAATGTCGTTCTTACCTCCGTGTCTGTGCGTAGTGAGTAGCCCGGCTGAGGACAGTGGTCTCCAGAATAGTGTGTGCGCGTTGCTGTCAGTGCCATGGGTGTGTGAGCTATCGTCTGTCCCAGCCTATCAGATGGCAGGATTCCCCCCCAGCCTCTCCGACTTGGCTAAGAGGATGTCTCCCTGCTACTGTGAGTGTGTGTGTGTGTGTGTGTGTGTGTGTGTGTGTGTGTGTGTGTGTGTGTGTGTGTGTGTGTGAGGGAATATAACATCTCTGTCTCTGCAGCCCCCCAGGTTCAGGCGGAGTGTGTGTTGCTGCTGTCTCTGCTGCGTGAGGATGTGTGTGTGTCGTGGCGTGTGTCTGTGTGTTCCCAGGCCCTGGAGAGTCCCCATGAGGTGGTCAGGGCCAGCGCTGTCAGGAGCTTTCCTCTACTACTGCACCATGTGGGACACACACACCACAACCTAACACACAGCACCTTAATGTAAGTACACACACCACAACCTAACACACAGCACCTTAATGTAAGTACACACACCACAACCTAACACACAGCACCTTAATGTAAGTACACACACCACAACCTGACACACACCACCTTAATGTAAGTACACACACCACAACCTGACACACAGCACCTTAATGTAAGTACACACACCACAACCTAACACACAGCACTGTACACACACCACAACCACACAGCACCTTAATGTAAGTACACACACCACAACCTGACACACACCACCTTAATGTAAGTACACACACCACAACCTAACACACAGCACTTTAATGTAAGTACACACACCACAACCTAACACACAGCACCTTAATGTAAGTACACACACCACAACCTGACACACACCACCTTAATGTAAGTACACACACCACAACCTAACACACAGCACCTTAATGTAAGTACACACACCACAACCTGACACACACCACCTTAATGTAAGTACACACACCACAACTTGACACACACCACCTTAATGTAAGTACACATACCACAACCTAACACACACCACCTTAATGTAAGTACACACACCACAACCTAACACACACCACCTTGCACACTGACATACTTTCAGCGTTTCTATCACTGTGTCAGGGGTATGCTAACAGTGTTTCTGTCTGTGTAGGAGTGTCCTGGAGGACAGCTCAGAGCAGGTGAGGGCGGAGCTAGCTGGTATTTCTGGTCAGCTGACCTGCGTCCTATCGGGGAGCTCCAAATTAAATGTAAATCACAAGGAGCCCCTCCCACTACCCATGATCCTTTGCTCCCGCCTCTGCCTTGCAGCTGAGCATGCTGGGAAGGGCACTCCCATTGGAGCATCCGTCATCAAGCCCGTCTTACCTCTGCTACGACCGAGTAGCAGCAGTGTTGCCAAAAGAGGTGTGTGTGTGTTCTTGTTTTAATGTTGACGAAATGAGTGTGTGAGATCTTACGTGTGTGTGTATGTCTTAGCATTCCTAGATGCTCTGCCGCACCTCTGCCAGCATGTCAACCTTGGAGGCGGAGACAGTGACTCTCTGGCCATTCTGAGAGATCTGATTGGCCTAATAGAAGACCCAGACCCGTCAGTCAGAACACTCTTCAGCCAATCAGTTCGCTTCCTGCTGGCGGAGCCCACCTCCGAACCCGACCAGGATCCAGTCAAGGAGCTGCTGGTGTCTCGTGTGAAGGAGGCGTTCAGTAAGGCTAAACTCAACAGAGACGACGAGCTACGCAGCACACTCATACTGACCACTGGAGAGATTGGCAGGTAACACACACATCAGAAAACACTTTTAATGTCTTGGTGAAAAAGATGTGATGGAGATGAATTAGACCTTGGTGACAGTTCTAACAAGCTTTCTCTCCCCCCCCACCCGCCTCTTTCTCTCTGTCTCTCCCTCCCTCCCTCTCTCTCTCTCTCCCCCAGGGCTGCTAAGGGTAGCTTGGTGTCGTTCTCTCTCCTGAGGTTACTGCACTGTCTCCTGTCCAAGTCCTCTCCTGTCTCTGTCTCAGCCTACACACAGATCACTGCCCTGGCCACAGCTAGAGGACTCAAGCTACAGACACTGTTCAGTCAGTACAAGAACCCTGTCTGCCAGGTAACCCTGTCTGCCAACACACACATACTTGTATATAATCACTAACTGTCTGCTTGTACCTGGTTGTACCAGTGTTGGTGTGTGTGTTTAGTTCCTGGTAGAGTCTCTCCACTCGCGTCACGTCGGCTCCCTGCGGAGCACGCCAGAGCAAGGTAGCCAGCTAGCCAATCAGAGAGAAGTAGCTCTGGACATCCTGTCTCAGGTCGCCCACGCCTTTGACTTCCCTGACCTGCAGCGCTTCCTCACGGTATGTACACACACGCACACATACATACAGTTGAAGTCGGAAGTTTACACACACTTAGGTTGGAATCATTAAGACTAATGTTTCAACCACTCCACAAATTTCTTGTTAACAAACTATAGTTTTGGCATGTCGGTTAGGACATCGACTTGGTGCATGTCAACAATTGTTGACAGACAGATTATTTCACTTATAATTCACTGTATCACAATTCCAGTGGGTCAGAAGTTTACATACACTAAGTTGACTGTGCCTTTAAACAGCTTGGAAAATTCCAGAAAATTATGTCATGGCTTTAGAAGCTTCTAATAGGCTAATTAACATCATTTGAGTCAATTGGAGGTGTATCTGTGGATGTATTTCAAGGCCTACCTTCAAACACAGTTCCTCTTTGCTTGACATGGGGAAAATCAAAAGAAAACAGCCAAGACCTCAGAAAACAATTGTAGACCATTTCCAAACGCCTAAAGGTACCACGTTCATCTGTATAATCAATAGTATGCAAATATAAACACCATGGGACCATGCAGCCATCATACCGCTCAGGAAGGAGATGTGTTCTGTCTCTTAGAGATTAATGTACTTTGGTGCGAAAAGTGCAAATCAATCCCAGAACAACAGCAAAGGACCCTGTGAAGATGCTGGAGGGAACAGGTACAATAGTTTCTATATCCACAGTAAAATGAGTCCTATATCGACATAACCTGAAAGGCCGCTCAGCAAGGATGAAGCCACTGCTCCAAAACCGCCATAAAAAAGCCAGACTACTGTTTGCAACTGCACATGGGGACAAATATCATACTTTTAGGAGAAATTTCCTCTGGTCTGATGAAACACAAATAGAACTGTTTGGCCATAATGACCATCGTTATGTTTGGAGGAAAAAGGGGGAGGCTTGCAAGCTGAAGAACACCATCCCAACCATGAAGCGCGGGGGTGGCAGCATCATGTTGTGGGGGTACTTTGCTGCAGGAGGGACTGGTGCACTTCACAAAGTAGATGACATCATGAGCAGGAAAATTATGTGGATATATTGAAGCAACATCTCAAGACATAAGTTAAAGCTTGGTCGCAAATGGGTCTTCCAAATGGACAATGACCCCAAGCATACTTCCAAAGTTGTGGCAAAATGGCTTAAGGACAACAAAGTGAAGGTATTGGAGTGGCCATCACAAAATCCTGACCTCAATCCTATAGAAAATGTATGGGCAGAACTGAAAAAGCGTGTGCGATCAGGGAGGCCTACAAACCTGACTCAGTTACTCCAGCTCTGTCAGGAGGAATGGGCCAAAATTCACCCAACTTATTGTGGGAAGCTTGTGGAAGGCTACCTGAAACGTTTGACCCAAGTTAAACAAGTTAAAGGCAATGCTACCAAATACTAATTGAGTGTATGTAAACTTCTGACCCAAAGGGAATGTGATGAAAGAAATAAAAGCTGACAAATCATTCTCTCAACTATTATTCTGACATGTCACATTAAAATGAAGTGGTGATCCTAAATGACCTAAGACTAGGAATTTTTACTAGGATTAAATGTCAGAAATTGTGAAAAACACAAACAAATTTCAGTTTGTTTATTATAATCTAGAACTTGATATTGAAATCAGCAAGGATTTAATTTGGACCAATTGAAATGTGTGTATACAGTATGTGTGTGTGTGTTTGCAGAGGACTCTCCAGGTGCTCCTCCCCTATCTGGCCGCAAAGGCCAGCGCCACAGGCTCCGCCCTCATCAGGACACTGGCCAATGAGATGAAAGCGAACCGGCGCGAGATCCTGATCAACAACTTCAAGTACATCTTCAGTCACCTGGTGTGTTCCTGCACTAAGGAGGAGCTGGAGAGAGCCTTCCACTACCTCCAGAGAGAGACGGAGATAGAGCTGGGCTCTCTGCTGAGGCAGGACTTCCAGGGCCTGCACAACGAGCTGCTGCTACGCCTGGGAGAACACTACCAACAAGTACACACACTGGGGCATCGCTTTGTGTCCAACATCCTTTAGCTGGAATATGTTCACTTCATGTCATCATGGCCTTTTGTGGCTTATTGCGTTGTCTGTGTAGATGTTTAATGGTTTGACCGTGTGTTTGTGTGTAGGTGTTTAATGGTCTGACCGTGTGTTTGTGTGTAGGTGTTTAATGGTCTGGCCATCCTGGCCTCATTTGCCTCCAATGATGACCCGTACCAGGGACCCCGTGACATCACCACCCCGGAACACATGGTAATGACATCACACTGATGACATCATTGCTTTTCTGATTAGTTTCTAGGAGATGCATCAGTCCTTTAGCAATGGCGAGGCTTCAGTGTCACTGAGTGCTTGGAAAACGTCTTCCTCTTTACTTTAAATCTCTCTCTCTCTCCCCCAGGCTGATTACCTCCAGCCCAAGCTGCTTGGCATCCTGGCCTTCTTCAACATGCAGCTGCTGAGCTCCAGTGCTGGGGAGAAGGACGGTAAGAAGATGGCCCTGACCAGCCTGATGGCCCTGATGAAGATGATGGGCTCCAAACACACCAGCTCAGTCCGAGTCAAGATGATGACCACACTACGGACTGGACTACGATACAGACAAGACTTCCCTCTGCTCTGCTGCCAGTCAGTACACATAGTGCTGACACATACACACACACACACACTAATTCAGTTTGCTTGCTTCCTTCTTCCTGGTTATAACTTATGTTTCCTGTGTGGACAGGACGTGGGAGTGTTTTGTGCGTACGGTAGAGCCCGCCCACCTGGGGCCGCTGCTCAGTCATGTGATCGTGGCGCTTCTTCCGCTGATACCACTCCAGCCCAGAGAGACTGCTGCTATAATACACTACCTCATACTGGACAACAGGTAACTGGACACATACACACCACCCACACACCACCCACACACACGTAACAATCTCTGTCTGTGTCCTACAGGGAAGAGGTGCAGGACTATCTCCATGAAATCTACTTCCTGCCAGACCACCCTGAACTCAAAGACATACACACTGTCCTGCAGGACTACAAGAAGGTGGGAACACACACACACACACACAGTCCTACAAAAGGTGAGTACACACATATGGGTTTTTACCCTGGCCAGATAAAGTCCTTCCAGCCTTTGGTCCGTAGGCCTGAGACGTTCACCCAAAAACACTGTTTTACTCCGCAGGGGAAAAGCACCAATACACTCACTTTTGATGATGACGAAGATAATGAAGGTACTCTTCTCTCTAGTTGACATCCAGGACCAGTGACCTGGCTGCAGGCCTGCAGCTCTCCATGAGGGCTGTCCAACACGAGAACCTGGACGTCAGAGTTCACGCTCTGACCAGCCTCAAGGATATGATGCACAGCAACCAGGTGTGTGTGTTGTTTCTGTAACAACACATGATTCATAGTTGTCACATTTTGTGTGTGTTGCTGAGATGCTGTGTGTGTGTTCTCTAGGAGTGGTTGCTGCGACAGGTGTGTGCGTCGGAGGCGGTAGAGCCAGTCATCTCCTCATTAGTCTCAGTGTTACTGCGAGGTTGTCAGGACTCTTCCCCGACGGCCAGGCTGCTGTGTGGGGAGTGTCTGGGGGAACTGGGGGCCGTGGACCCTGGACGGCTGGACCTCTCGCGCACACACACACACGGCAGCAGCAACACCTTCGTGGTAAGGACAGAGTGAAAACGCTGTGAAATGAACCCAGAAAGGAAACAGCGTTTCTTCCAATTTGTTGAATCTGAATAAATATTTGTGTGTGTGTGTGTAGAGTGGGGTGGAGGAGAGTAACTTTGCCTATGAACTACTGACGGAACTGACCAGGACTTTCTTGGCGTATGCTGATGATGTCAGAGCACAGGACTCGGCAGCCTATGCAATGCAGGTACACACACAATATAATTCTTTATTATTCACAACCAATTCATTCATTGGAGGCAAAAACATGGAGCTCCTTCCTGACACGTGTGTGTTTGTTCCAGGAGCTGCTATCTATATTTGAGTGTCGTGAGGGCCGTAGTGACTCCCCTGGTCGACGGCTGTGGAGGAGATTCCCTGAACAAGTCCAAGAGATACTGGAGCCTCACCTCAACAGCAGGTACTCTCTCTCTCTCTCACTATCTCACTCTCTCACACACACACACATACACACCACATCATCTCTCCTGTTTGTGTAGGTATAAGAGCAGTCAAAAGGTGGTGAACTGGTCCAAGGTGAAGAAGCCTGTCTACCTCAGCAGCCGAGGAACCAAGTTCTCTGATTGGTCAGCTACCTGGGCCGGATACCTCATCAGCAAGGTAACCTCTGAGCCGGGACTTTAACCACTGTCAGCTAGCTTTGCTGGATACCTCACCAGCCAGGTCAGTATTGAAATCTATACCAGAGTTCATGGCCAACAATAAAAAAAACACTGGTCCCAACATTAAACCCTGTGGTACACACTTTTAAATGTATATGTGGTAACGCTGTTTTTAATTTATAAACCAATTCAAATTGTTTGGGGGATAACTTTCCGACATGTTGTATGGGTTTGTTTCAGGTGAGACATGAGTTGGCCAGCAAGGTATTCACCTGTTGCAGTTTCATCATCAAACACGACTACAAAGTTACCATCTACCTGCTGCCCCATATACTGCTTTACATGCTGATGGGCTGCACTGCTGTTGAACAAGGAGAGGTACCACACACAGCTCACTACCTCCTCTTTCTTTATGACTAATATAATTACAACAACTAAAAGCTTATTTGGATCAAATGAACATAATTAACTCCAACTGAGATTACATTTATTGTGACATTAAATGATTGATCTGGCCTCTCGAGTGGCGCAGTGGTCTAAGGCACTGCATCGCAGTGCTTGAGGCATCACTACAGACCCGGGTTTGATCCCAGGCTGTGTCGCAACCGGCCGTGACCGGGAGTCCCATAGTGCGGCGCACAATTGGCCCAGTGTCGCCCGGGTCAGGGGAGGGTTTGGCTCATCGCGTTCTAGTGACTCCTTGTGGTGGGCCGGGCACCTGCAGGCTGACTTCGGTCGTCAGTTGAACAGTGTTTCCTCCAAGACATTGGTGCAGCTGGCTTCCTGGTTGAGCGGGCAGGTGTTAAGAAGCGCTGTTTGGCGGGTCATGTTTCGGAGGATGCATGACTCAACCTTCGTCTTTCCCGAGCCCGTTGGGGAGTTGCAGCGATGAGACAAGATCGTAAATACCAATTAGATATCACAAAAGTGTGGCGGAAAAGGTGGTCAAATACAAAAAAAAATGTAAAAGTTCAATTAAATCTGTTTCTCCAGGTAACAGAGGAAATGCTGGCTGTGCTCACAGAGGGTGATGGGCGTGGCGGGCGTGTCCAGGAGGCCTCATCTAGCCTTTCACAGCTCAATACTCAGAACCAGGAAGCAACGTCCAGCCTATCACAGCTGAGCACCCAGACGGTGTTCAGTATGCTGGCTCACCTCACCCAGTGGAGCCGACACACACTGTCGGCTAGAATCAAACACAGTGGTTAGTAACACACACACTTCATTGCTGAACCTCAGAATGCACTGTGTAATAACAGCTCAGCTCAGGCGTGGAATTATGATTCGCTTTGAAGTGTCTCCTTTTGTCTCTGTGTGTGTGTGTGTGTGTGTGTGTGTGTGTGTGTGTGTGTGTGTGTGTTTACAGAAAGTGGTGACTACCAGCGGGTGGTAGCGTTTCTAAAAGGCATCCCTCAGGACGTGTTAGCCAAGGCCTCTCTACGGTCTAAAGCCTACACCAGAGCCCTGATGCACTTCGAGGCTTACATACTGGAGAACAAAGAGGACATCCAAGATCATCTGAGCTTCCTACAGGTAACTCTCTCACACACCACCGCATCACGTCTACCGGTGAGACACATACTGATTAGAGAATCCTAACACATAGTGTGTGTGTGCAGACGCTGTACGCGGCCATGCACGAACCGGACGGTGTGAGGGGTGCGAACGCTCTCCGGCGGGAAGAGCCGTCCCTACGGGAACAGATTCTAGAACACGAGAGCATCGGGTTGCTAAGAGACGCTACGGCCTGCTACGACCGGGCCATACAGCTGGAGTCCGACCAGGTAACACGCACGCACTCACACACAAACACAGACACACACACACACGTGTTGATGAAGTGTGCATCAGTATATGTGGTTGTGAATACAGACTGCAGTGAAATCTCTGTCTCCCTGTCTAGATAGGACACTACCATGGGGTGATGAGTTCTATGCTGGGGCTGGGACAGCTCTCTACTGTCGTCACACAGGTCAATGGAGTCCTGGCCAACAGGTGACAAAACACACACATCCATGCTAGTCCAGTAAATGAGTCCTTTCCATTGTAAACACAGGTTATTTTCACCTGGTTATCCGTAGGCCCCAGTGGAAGTCTGATCTGAACACCTACAGGGTGGAAGCTGCCTGGAAGCTCAGCAAGTGGGACCTACTGGAGGACTACCTGGGCTCTGGTGAGAACACACACACACACACACACACGTTGACGTTGTTGACATTGCTATAACATTTGACCGTTGTTTTGGTGTGTGTGTGTGTGTGTGTGCAGATCGTAAGTCCAGCACGTGGGGTGTGAGGCTGGGTCAGATGCTGCTAGCGGCTAAGCGGCGCGACGCGGAGACGTTCTACGACAAACTGAAGCTGGTCAGGACAGAGCAGGTGGTGCCTCTAGCTGCTGCTAGCTATGAGACTGGGACCTACCAGAGAGGATACGAATACATCGTCAGGTCACACACTAACCTACTCACACACAGATGCACCCACCTTTATACACACATACAGGCACACTGATGTGTGTATTTGTGTGTGTTTAGACTCCACATGCTGAGTGAGTTGGAGCATGCCTTCACTGACCTCCAGAGACAGAGAGAAGGCCATGCCCCTAGCACAGCCACGCTGCCCTCCCATTGGCCAGATCGGCTAGAGATGACCCAGAATTCTTTCCGCGCCAAAGAGCCAATCCTGGCCCTGCGGCGAGCCCTGCTGAGCATCGGCTCAAGGTGAGTTCCACTAGACTCTTTGAACCCAGTGTAAAGGAATATTTGATGTTTGTGCTTTTCTAATAACCAATTAGACTGGGTTCATGTAAGTGACTGGGAAGAATCCTCACTATCAGTATCTGCAACTAGGCAGTACGCCCAGACCCTTGTTTTGAGAACGAAAGATATGTCCGTTTGAAGGACTCAGCTTGGAGAGAAGAAGCCTCGTGAGGTATTGGTTTGTAACATGCATGAACCAAATGAATGAATTTTGAATAATGGATAAGCTAAATCATGCAAATATAAGTAGTATATAAGAGAAGTAACTCGACTGCTCCTTTCAGACCGGTTCTTTATGCATCTAAGTTTGACTGTGACCTCTCCAGCTTGCTGTTAATAATCAATTATTCACTTAATGCGGACTTCAGGTGTACCTGGTGGTCATTTCCACAACACTAAAGCCGAGGCAATCACTCTGAGAGCTAATGCTAATTTTCACATCACAGGCAAGGTTACTCATTTTGTGTGTGTGTGTGTGTGTCTCAGTGTGTGTGAGGGGCTGGTCGGAGAGTGCTGGCTGCAGAGTGCCCGGGTGGCCAGGAAGGCAGGACATCACCAGACGGCCTTCAACGCTCTGCTGAACGGACAGAACACACACACTGCCGAACTACTGACAGAGAAGGCCAAGTGGCTATGGTCCAAGGTACACGCATATAAACACTAACCTACTCTCTCATACACACAAACACATATACTCTCACTCACTCACACACACACACACACACTGCCGAACTACTGACAGAGAAGGCCAAGTGGCTATGGTCCAAGGTACACGCATATAAACACTAACCTACTCTCTCATACACACAAACACATATACTCTCACTCACTCACTCACACACACTGCCGAACTACTGACAGAGAAGGCCAAGTGGCTATGGTCCAAGGTACACGCATATAAACACTAACCTACTCTCTCTTACACACAGACACATATACTCTCACTCACTCACACACACTGCCGAACTACTGACAGAGAAGGGCAAGTGGCTATGGTCCAAGGTACACGCATATAAACACTAACCTACTCTCTCATACACACAAACACATATACTCTCACTCACTCACACACACTGCCGAACTACTGACAGAGAAGGCCAAGTGGCTATGGTCCAAGGTACACTCATATAAACACTAACCTACTCTCTCTTACACACAAACACATATACTCTCACTCACACACACACACTGCCGAACTACTGACAGAGAAGGCCAAGTGGCTATGGTCCAAGGTACACGCATATAAACACTAACCTACTCTCTCTTACACACAGACACATATACTCTCACTCACTCACACACACTGCCGAACTACTGACAGAGAAGGGCAAGTGGCTATGGTCCAAGGTACACGCATATAAACACTAACCTACTCTCTCATACACACAAACACATATACTCTCACTCACTCACACACACTGCCGAACTACTGACAGAGAAGGCCAAGTGGCTATGGTCCAAGGTGCACGCATATAAACACTAACCTACTCTCTCATACACACAAACACATATACTCTCACTCACTCACTCACACACACTGCCGAACTACTGACAGAGAAGGCCAAGTGGCTATGGTCCAAGGTACACGCATATAAACACTAACCTACTCTCTCTTACACACAGACACATATACTCTCACTCACTCACACACACTGCCGAACTACTGACAGAGAAGGGCAAGTGGCTATGGTCCAAGGTACACGCATATAAACACTAACCTACTCTCTCATACACACAAACACATATACTCTCACTCACTCACACACACTGCCGAACTACTGACAGAGAAGGCCAAGTGGCTATGGTCCAAGGTGCACGCATATAAACACTAACCTACTCTCTCATACACACAAACACATATACTCTCACTCACACACACACACTGCCGAACTACTGACAGAGAAGGCCAAGTGGCTATGGTCCAAGGTACACGCATATAAACACTAACCTACTCTCTCATACACACAAACACATATACTCTCACTCACACACACACACTGCCGAACTACTGACAGAGAAGGCCAAGTGGCTATGGTCCAAGGTACACGCATATAAACACTAACCTACTCTCATACACACAAACACATATACTCTCACTCACTCACACACACTGCCGAACTACTGACAGAGAAGGCCAAGTGGCTATGGTCCAAGGTACACGCATATAAACACTAACCTACTCTCTCTTACACACAAACACATATACTCTCACTCACTCACACACACTGCCGAACTACTGACAGAGAAGGCCAAGAGGCTATGGTCCAAGGTACACGCATATAAACACTAACCTACTCTCTCTTACACACAGACACATATACTCTCACTCACTCACACACACTGCCGAACTACTGACAGAGAAGGGCAAGTGGCTATGGTCCAAGGTACACGCATATAAACACTAACCTACTCTCTCTTACACACAAACACATATGCTCTCACTCACACACACTCACATGCATCTCTCTCTGTGTCTCTGTAGGGAGATGTCCACCAGGCGTTGATAGTTCTCCAGAAGGGAGTGACTCAGTGTTTCCCAGTCGACCAGCCTCTCTCAGACCAGAGGAGTCTACAGACCAAAGGTAAAGTCCACTGTTGTTAATAATGACATAGCATAATGAGATGTAATTATAGGTCATGATGATATGGTGTTTCAGGTAAAGCCATGCTTCTGGTGGGACGCTTCATGGAGGAGACAGCCAACTTTGAGTCCAACGCCATCATGAAGGCCTACAAGGTACCTAGTACGATACTACCCGACATTATACTACCCAACGCGATACTACCCAACTACCCGACATTATACTACCCGACATTATACTACCCGACTACCCGACATTATACTACCCGACATTATACTACCCGACTACCCGACATTATACTACCCGACATTATACTACCCGACTACCCGACATTATACTACCCGACATTATACTACCCGACATTAGACTACCCGACATTATACTACCCGACTACCCGACATTATACTACCCGACTACCCGACATTATACTACCGACTACCCGACATTATACTACCCGACTACCCGACATTATACTACCCAACTACCCGACATTATACTACCCAACTACCCGACATTATACTACCCAACGCGATACTACCCAACTACCCGACATTATACTACCCAACTACCCGACATTATACTACCCAACTACCCGACATTATACTACCCGACATTATACTACCCAACGCAATACTACCCAACTACCCGACATTCTACTACCCAACGCGATACAACCCAACACTATCAACCATATACTACCCAAAGCCCTACTACCCAAGACGATACTACCCGAACTATGAACCATATATTACCCAACGCTATACTACCCAACACTATCAACCATATACTACGCAATGCTATACTACCCCAATGCAATACTACCCAACACTATCAACCATATACTACCCAACACTATACTACCCAACAGTGTCCAGTGCCATCATGAAGGCTTACAATGTACCCAACACTAACGTTGCCTCCCTCTACCTCTGCAGGATGTGACCACCCTGCTACCAGAGTGGGAGGATGGTAACTTCTACCTGGCTAAATACTATGACAAGTTGATGCCCATGGTGACAGACAACAAGCTGGAGAAACAGGGCAACCTCATACGATACATCGTCACCTACTTTGGAAAGTAAGACGAGCATCTCTCCTGTCGTAATATTGAAATGTCTACTGCCGAATATTGTCGCCACCACTTCTGAACTATGTCCTGTGTTGTTGTCCAGAGCTCTGCAGTTTGGGAACCAGTACATCTATCAGGCCATGCCTCGGATGCTGTCTCTCTGGCTGGACTTCGGGGCCAAAGTCTACGAGTATGAGAAAGGTAACAGTGTCAGTGAGGGGGAGAAGGGTAACAGTGTGTTGGTCAGTGAGGGGGAGAAGGGTAACAGTGTGTTGGTCAGTGAGGGGGAGAAGGGTAGCAGTGTGTTGGTCAGTGAGGGGGAGAAGGGTAACAGTGTGTTGGTCAGTGAGGTGGAGAAAGGTAACAGTGTGTTGGTCAGTGAGGGGGAGAAAGGTAAGTGTGTTGGTCACTGAGGGGGAGAAAGGTAACAGTGAGGGGCAGAAAGGTAACAGTGTGTTGGTCACTGAGGGGGAGAAAGGTAACAGGGTGTTGGTCAGTGAGGGGCAGAAAGGTAACAGTGTGTTGGTCACTGAGGGGGAGAAAGGTAACAGGGTGTTGGTCACTGAGGGGGAGAAAGGTAACAGTGTGTGTGTTGGTCACTGAGGGGGAGAAAGGTAACAGTGTGTGTGTTGGTCAGTGAGGGGGAGAAAGGTAACAGTGTGTGTGTGTTGGTCAGTGAGGGGGAGAAAGGTAACAGTGTGTGTGTTGGTCAGTGAGGGGGAGAAAGGAAACAGTGTGTGTGTTGGTCATTGAGGGGGAGAAAGGAAACAGTGTGTGTGTTGGTCAGTGAGGGGGAGAAAGGTAACGGTGTGTGTGTTGGTCAGTGAGGGGGAGAAAGGTAACAGTGTGTGTGTTGGTCAGTGAGGGGGAGAAAGGTAACAGTGTGTGTGTTGGTCAGTGAGGGGGAGAAAGGAAACAGTGTGTGTGTTGGTCAGTGAGGGTGAGAAAGGAAACAGTGTGTGTGTTGGTCAGTGAGGGGGAGAAAGGTAACGGTGTGTGTGTTGGTCAGTGAGGGGGAGAAAGGTAACAGTGTGTGTGTTGGTCAGTGAGGGGGAGAAAGGTAACAGTGTGTGTGTTGGTCAGTGAGGGGGAGAAAGGTAACAGTGTGTTGGTCAGTGAGGGGGAGAAAGGTAACAGTGAGGGGGAGAAAGGTAACAGTGTGTTGGTCAGTGAGGGGGAGAAAGGTAAGTGTGTTGGTGTTCCTCTTGCTCTGTGTATCTCTCCTAGAAGGGCCTTTAGAGAAGCCGAGACGTGTTGAACTGAATAACATGTCCATCCCTCCCCTCCATAGCGGGTCGAGCGGAGCGGCAGATACGCGTGGAGCTGGGGAAGATCAACCAGGTGGTCAGCGACCACTGTACCAGGCTGGCTCCATACCAGTTCCTCACTGCCTTCTCCCAGCTCATCTCCAGGGTGTGTCACAGCAGTGAGGACGTCTTCAACGTCCTCATGGACATCGCTGCCAAGGTGCTGCTGGCCTACCCTCAGCAGGCCATGTGGTTGATGACCGCAGTGTCCAAGGTAGGGTAGGGTAGGGGAGGGGTGTGGTGTGAGTGTGTGGGGCAGGAAGGGATGTGTGTCTGCGTAGCTACTGTCCTACCTTGCATGGAGATTATAATGATACTTGAGAAAGTGATTTTCATGTCATAGGCTCAAAGCATTGCTAAATGTGTGTGTTCCAGTCGTCCTACCCCACCCGTATGAACCGATGTAAGGAGATCCTGAGGAAGGCTGTCAGTCTGAAGGAGAGTCTGGGGAAGTTCATAGGAGATGCCAACAGACTGACTGACAAACTACTGGAGCTCTGCAACAAGCCGGTACACACACACACACACACACACACACACACACACACTGCAGACACACACACACACACACACACACTGCAGACACACACACACACACTGCAGACATACACACCCTGCTAACACACACACACCCTGCTAACATATCAGTATGGGGTCCATTTCTCTCTCTCTGTATTCCAGGTGGATGGTAACAGTAGTACTCTCAGTATGGGGTCCATTTCTCTCTCTCTCTGTATTCCAGGTGGATGGTAACAGTAGTAGTCTCAGTATGGGGTCCATTTCTCTCTCTCTGTATTCCAGGTGGATGGTAACAGTAGTCTCAGTATGGGGTCCATTTCTCTCTCTCTGTATTCCAGGTGGATGGTAACAGTAGTACTCTCAGTATGGGGTCCATTTCTCTCTCTGTATTCCAGGTGGATGGTAACAGTACTCTCAGTATGGGGTCCATTTCTCTCTCTCTGTATTCCAGGTGGATGGTAACAGTAGTACTCTCAGTATGGGGTCCATTTCTCTCTCTGTATTCCAGGTGGATGGTAACAGTACTCTCAGTATGGGGTCCATTTCTCTCTCTCTGTATTCCAGGTGGATGGTAACAGTAGTACTCTCAGTATGGGGTCCATTTCTCTCTCTCTGTATTCCAGGTGGATGGTAACAGTAGTACTCTCAGTATGGGGTCCATGTCTCTCTCTCTGTATTCCAGGTGGATGGTAACAGTACTCTCAGTATGGGGTCCATTTCTCTCTCTCTGCATTCCAGGTGGATGGTAACAGTAGTACTCTCAGTATGGGGTCCATTTCTCTCTCTCTGTATTCCAGGTGGATGGTAACAGTAGTAGTCTCAGTATGGGGTCCATTTCTCTCTCTCTGTATTCCAGGTGGATGGTAACAGTAGTACTCTCAGTATGGGGTCCATTTCTCTCTCTCTGTATTCCAGGTGGATGGTAACAGTACTCTCAGTATGGGGTCCATGTCTCTCTCTCTGTATTCCAGGTGGATGGTAACAGTACTCTCAGTATGGGGTCCATTTCTCTCTCTCTCTGTATTCCAGGTGGATGGTAACAGTAGTAGTCTCAGTATGGGGTCCATTTCTCTCTCTGTATTCCAGGTGGATGGTAACAGTAGTCTCAGTATGGGGTCCATTTCTCTCTCTCTGTATTCCAGGTGGATGGTAACAGTAGTAGTCTCAGTATGGGGTCCATTTCTCTCTCTCTGTATTCCAGGTGGATGGTAACAGTAGTACTCTCAGTATGGGGTCCATTTCTCTCTCTCTGTATTCCAGGTGGATGGTAACAGTACTCTCAGTATGGGGTCCATTTCTCTCTCTCTGTATTCCAGGTGGATGGTAACAGTAGTCTCAGTATGGGGTCCATTTCTCTCTCTCTATATTCCAGGTGGATGGTAACAGTAGTAGTCTCAGTATGGGGTCCATTTCTCTCTCTCTGTATTCCAGGTGGATGGTAACAGTAGTAGTCTCAGTATGGGGTCCATTTCTCTCTCTCTCTCTGTATTCCAGGTGGATGGTAACAGTACTCTCAGTATGGGGTCCATGTCTCTCTCTCTGTATTCCAGGTGGATGGTAACAGTAGTACTCTCAGTATGGGGTCCATTTCTCTCTCTCTGTATTCCAGGTGGATGGTAACAGTAGTCTCAGTATGGGGTCCATTTCTCTCTCTCTGTATTCCAGGTGGATGGTAACAGTAGTAGTCTCAGTATGGGGTCCATTTCTCTCTCTCTGTATTCCAGGTGGATGGTAACAGTAGTCTCAGTATGGGGTCCATTTCTCTCTCTCTGTATTCCAGGTGGATGGTAACAGTACTCTCAGTATGGGGTCCATGTCTCTCTCTCTGTATTCCAGGTGGATGGTAACAGTAGTAGTCTCAGTATGGGGTCCATTTCTCTCTCTCTCTGTATTCCAGGTGGATGGTAACAGTAGTACTCTCAGTATGGGGTCCATTTCTCTCTCTCTCTGTATTCCAGGTGGATGGTAACAGTAGTAGTCTCAGTATGGGGTCCATTTCTCTCTCTCTGTATTCCAGGTGGATGGTAACAGTAGTACTCTCAGTATGGGGTCCATTTCTCTCTCTCTGTATTCCAGGTGGATGGTAACAGTAGTACTCTCAGTATGGGGTCCATTTCTCTCTCTCTGTATTCCAGGTGGATGGTAACAGTAGTACTCTCAGTATGGGGTCCATTTCTCTCTCTCTGTATTCCAGGTGGATGGTAACAGTAGTACTCTCAGTATGGGGTCCATTTCTCTCTCTGTATTCCAGGTGGATGGTACCAGTAGTACTCTCAGTATGGGGTCCATTTCTCTCTCTCTCTCTGTATTCCAGGTGGATGGTAACAGTAGTAGTCTCAGTATGGGGTCCATTTCGCTCTCTCTGTATTCCAGGTGGATGGTAACAGTAGTACTCTCAGTATGGGGTCCATGTCTCTCTCTCTGTATTCCAGGTGGATGGTAACAGTACTCTCAGTATGGGGTCCATTTCTCTCTCTCTCTGTATTCCAGGTGGATGGTAACAGTAGTACTCTCAGTATGGGGTCCATTTCTCTCTCTCTCTCTGTATTCCAGGTGGATGGTAACAGTACTCTCAGTATGGGGTCCATGTCTGTCTCTCTGTATTCCAGGTGGATGGTAACAGTAGTAGTCTCAGTATGGGGTCCATTTCTCTCTCTCTCTGTATTCCAGGTGGATGGTAACAGTAGTACTCTCAGTATGGGGTCCATTTCTCTCTCTCTGTATTCCAGGTGGATTGTAACAGTAGTACTCTCAGTATGGGGTCCATTTCTCTCTCTCTCTGTATTCCAGGTGGATGGTAACAGTAGTAGTCTCAGTATGGGGTCCATTTCTCTCTCTCTGTATTCCAGGTGGATGGTAACAGTAGTAGTCTCAGTATGGGGTCCATTTCTCTCTCTCTGTATTCCAGGTGGATGGTAACAGTAGTACTCTCAGTATGGGGTCCATTTCTCTCTCTCTGTATTCCAGGTGGATGGTAACAGTAGTACTCTCAGTATGGGGTCCATTTCTCTCTCTGTATTCCAGGTGGATGGTAACAGTACTCTCAGTATGGGGTCCATTTCTCTCTCTGTATTCCAGGTGGATGGTAACAGTAGTACTCTCAGTATGGGGTCCATGTCTCTCTCTCTGTATTCCAGGTGGATGGTAACAGTACTCTCAGTATGGGGTCCATTTCTCTCTCTCTGTATTCCAGGTGGATGGTAACAGTAGTACTCTCAGTATGGGGTCCATTTCTCTCTCTCTCTGTATTCCAGGTGGATGGTAACAGTAGTCTCAGTATGGGGTCCATTTCTCTCTCTCTCTGTATTCCAGGTGGATGGTAACAGTAGTCTCAGTATGGGGTCCATTTCTCTCTCTCTGTATTCCAGGTGGATGGTAACAGTAGTCTCAGTATGGGGTCCATTTCTCTCTCTCTGTATTCCAGGTGGATGGTAACAGTAGTACTCTCAGTATGGGGTCCATTTCTCTCTCTCTGTATTCCAGGTGGATGGTAACAGTAGTACTCTCAGTATGGGGTCCATTTCTCTCTCTGTATTCCAGGTGGATGGTAACAGTAGTACTCTCAGTATGGGGTCCATTTCTCTCTCTGTATTCCAGGTGGATGGTAACAGTACTCTCAGTATGGGGTCCATTTCTCTCTCTCTGTATTCCAGGTGGATGGTACCAGTAGTACTCTCAGTATGGGGTCCATTTCTCTCTCTCTCTCTGTATTCCAGGTGGATGGTAACAGTAGTAGTCTCAGTATGGGGTCCATTTCGCTCTCTCTGTATTCCAGGTGGATGGTAACAGTACTCTCAGTATGGGGTCCATTTCTCTCTCTGTATTCCAGGTGGATGGTAACAGTAGTACTCTCAGTATGGGGTCCATGTCTCTCTCTCTGTATTCCAGGTGGATTGTAACAGTAGTACTCTCAGTATGGGGTCCATTTCTCTCTCTCTCTGTATTCCAGGTGGATGGTAACAGTAGTAGTCTCAGTATGGGGTCCATTTCTCTCTCTCTCTGTATTCCAGGTGGATGGTAACAGTAGTAGTCTCAGTATGGGGTCCATTTCTCTCTCTCTGTATTCCAGGTGGATGGTAACAGTAGTACTCTCAGTATGGGGTCCATTTCTCTCTCTCTGTATTCCAGGTGGATGGTACCAGTAGTACTCTCAGTATGGGGTCCATTTCTCTCTCTCTCTCTGTATTCCAGGTGGATGGTAACAGTAGTAGTCTCAGTATGGGGTCCATTTCGCTCTCTCTGTATTCCAGGTGGATGGTAACAGTACTCTCAGTATGGGGTCCATTTCTCTCTCTGTATTCCAGGTGGATGGTAACAGTAGTACTCTCAGTATGGGGTCCATGTCTCTCTCTCTGTATTCCAGGTGGATGGTAACAGTAGTACTCTCAGTATGGGGTCCATTTCTCTCTCTCTCTGTATTCCAGGTGGATGGTAACAGTAGTCTCAGTATGGGGTCCATTTCTCTCTCTCTCTGTATTCCAGGTGGATGGTAACAGTAGTCTCAGTATGGGGTCCATTTCTCTCTCTCTGTATTCCAGGTGGATGGTAACAGTAGTCTCAGTATGGGGTCCATTTCTCTCTCTCTGTATTCCAGGTGGATGGTAACAGTAGTACTCTCAGTATGGGGTCCATTTTCTCTCTCTGTATTCCAGGTGGATGGTAACAGTAGTACTCTCAGTATGGGGTCCATTTCTCTCTCTCTGTATTCCAGGTGGATGGTAACAGTAGTACTCTCAGTATGGGGTCCATTTCTCTCTCTCTGTATTCCAGGTGGATGGTAACAGTAGTACTCTCAGTATGGGGTCCATTTCTCTCTCTGTATTCCAGGTGGATGGTAACAGTAGTAGTCTCAGTATGGGGTCCATTTCTCTCTCTCTGTATTCCAGGTGGATGGTAACAGTAGTAGTCTCAGTATGGGGTCCATTTCTCTCTCTCTGTATTCCAGGTGGATGGTAACAGTAGTACTCTCCGTATGGGGTCCATTTCTCTCTCTCTCTCTCTGTATTCCAGGTGGATGGTAACAGTACTCTCAGTATGGGGTCCATTTCTCTCTCTCTGTATTCCAGGTGGATGGTAACAGTAGTCTCAGTATGGGGTCCATGTCTCTCTCTGTGTATTCCAGGTGGATGGTAACAGTACTCTCAGTATGGGGTCCATTTCTCTCTCTCTCTGTATTCCAGGTGGATGGTAACAGTACTCTCAGTATGGGGTCCATTTCTCTCTCTCTGTATTCCAGGTGGATGGTAACAGTAGTAGTCTCAGTATGGGGTCCATTTCTCTCTCTCTGTATTCCAGGTGGATGGTAACAGTAGTACTCTCAGTATGGGGTCCATTTCTCTCTCTCTTTATTCCAGGTGGATGGTAACAGTAGTACTCTCCGTATGGGGTCCATGTATTCCAGGTGGATGTTAACAGTACTCTCAGTATGGGGTCCATTTCTCTCTCTCTGTATTCCAGGTGGATGGTAACAGTAGTACTCTCCGTATGGGGTCCATTTCTCTCTCTCTCTCTCTGTATTCCAGGTGGATGGTAACAGTACTCTCAGTATGGGGTCCATTTCTCTCTCTCTGTATTCCAGGTGGATGGTAACAGTAGTAGTCTCAGTATGGGGTCCATTTCTCTCTCTCTGTATTCCAGGTGGATGGTAACAGTAGTACTCTCAGTATGGGGTCCATTTCTCTCTCTCTGTATTCCAGTTGGATGGTAACAGTACTCTCAGTATGAGGTCCATTTCTCTCTCTCTGTATTCCAGGTGGATGGTAACAGTAGTACTCTCAGTATGGGGTCCATTTTCTCTCTCTGTATTCCAGGTGGATGGTAACAGTAGTACTCTCAGTATGGGGTCCATTTCTCTCTCTGTATTCCAGGTGGATGGTAACAGTACTCTCAGTATGGGGTCCATTTCTCTCTCCCTGTATTCCAGGTGGATGGTAACAGTACTCTCAGTATGGGGTCCATTTCTCTCTCTCTGTATTCCAGGTGGATGGTAACAGTAGTACTCTCAGTATGGGGTCCATTTCTCTCTCTCTGTATTCCAGGTGGATGGTAACAGTAGTACTCTCAGTATGGGGTCCATTTCTCTCTCTCTCTGTATTCCAGGTGGATGGTAACAGTAGTAGTCTCAGTATGGGGTCCATGTCTCTCTCTCTGTATTCCAGGTGGATGGTAACAGTAGTAGTCTCAGTATGGGGTCCATTTCTCTCTCTCTGTATTCCAGGTGGATGGTAACAGTAGTAGTCTCAGTATGGGGTCCATTTCTCTCTCTCTCTGTATTCCAGGTGGATGGTAACAGTAGTACTCTCAGTATGGGGTCCATTTCTCTCTCTCTGTATTCCAGGTGGATGGTAACAGTAGTAGTCTCAGTATGGGGTCCATTTCTCTCTCCCTGTATTCCAGGTGGATGGTAACAGTACTCTCAGTATGGGGTCCATTTCTCTCTCTCTGTATTCCAGGTGGATGGTAACAGTAGTAGTGTCAATATGGGGTCCATTTCTCTCTCTCTGTATTCCAGGTGGATGGTAACAGTAGTAGTCTCAGTATGGGGTCTATTTCTCTCTCTGTATTCCAGGTGGATGGTAAACAGTACTCTCAGTATGGGGTCCATTTCTCTCTCTCTGTATTCCAGGTGGATTGTAACAGTAGTACTCTCAGTATGGGGTCCATTTCTCTCTCTCTGTATTCCAGGTGGATTGTAACAGTAGTACTCTCAGTATGGGGTCCATTTCTCTCTCTCTGTATTCCAGGTGGATGGTAACAGTAGTACTCTCAGTATGGGGTCCATTTCTCTCTCTCTGTATTCCAGGTGGATGGTAACAGTAGTAGTCTCAGTATGGGGTCCATTTCTCTCTCTCTGTATTCCAGGTGGATGGTAACAGTAGTACTCTCAGTATGGGGTCCATTTCTCTCTCTGTATTCCAGGTGGATGGTAACAGTAGTACTCTCAGTATGGGGTCCATTTCTCTCTCTGTATTCCAGGTGGATGGTACCAGTAGTACTCTCAGTATGGGGTCCATTTCTCTCTCTCTCTGTATTCCAGGTGGATGGTAACAGTAGTACTCTCAGTATGGGGTCCATGTCTCTCTCTCTGTATTCCAGGTGGATGGTAACAGTACTCTCAGTATGGGGTCCATTTCTCTCTCTCTCTGTATTCCAGGTGGATGGTAACAGTAGTACTCTCAGTATGGGGTCCATTTCTCTCTCTCTCTCTGTATTCCAGGTGGATGGTAACAGTACTCTCAGTATGGGGTCCATGTCTGTCTCTCTGTATTCCAGGTGGATGGTAACAGTAGTAGTCTCAGTATGGGGTCCATTTCTCTCTCTCTCTGTATTCCAGGTGGATGGTAACAGTAGTACTCTCAGTATGGGGTCCATTTCTCTCTATCTGTATTCCAGGTGGATTGTAACAGTAGTACTCTCAGTATGGGGTCCATTTCTCTCTCTCTGTATTCCAGGTGGATGGTAACAGTAGTAGTCTCAGTATGGGGTCCATTTTCTCTCTCTCTGTATTCCAGGTGGATGGTAACAGTAGTAGTCTCAGTATGGGGTCCATTTCTCTCTCTGTATTCCAGGTGGATGGTAACAGTAGTACTCTCAGTATGGGGTCCATTTCTCTCTCTCTGTATTCCAGGTGGATGGTACCAGTAGTACTCTCAGTATGGGGTCCATTTCTCTCTCTCTCTCTGTATTCCAGGTGGATGGTAACAGTAGTAGTCTCAGTATGGGGTCCATTTCGCTCTCTCTGTATTCCAGGTGGATGGTAACAGTACTCTCAGTATGGGGTCCATTTCTCTCTCTGTATTCCAGGTGGATGGTAACAGTAGTACTCTCAGTATGGGGTCCATGTCTCTCTCTCTGTATTCCAGGTGGATGGTAACAGTAGTACTCTCAGTATGGGGTCCATTTCTCTCTCTCTCTGTATTCCAGGTGGATGGTAACAGTAGTCTCAGTATGGGGTCCATTTCTCTCTCTC
This sequence comes from Oncorhynchus nerka, assembly GCF_034236695.1. Classification (NCBI taxonomy): domain Eukaryota; kingdom Metazoa; phylum Chordata; class Actinopteri; order Salmoniformes; family Salmonidae; genus Oncorhynchus; species Oncorhynchus nerka. Next base: position 63,203,033 of record NC_088400.1, on the reverse strand, counting down.
TCTGTATTCCAGGTGGATGGTAACAGTAGTCTCAGTATGGGGTCCATTTCTCTCTCTCTGTATTCCAGGTGGATGGTAACAGTAGTCTCAGTATGGGGTCCATTTCTCTCTCTCTGTATTCCAGGTGGATGGTAACAGTACTCTCAGTATGGGGTCCATTTCTCTCTCTCTGTATTCCAGGTGGATGGTAACAGTAGTAGTGTCAATATGGGGTCCATTTCTCTCTCTCTGTATTCCAGGTGGATGGTAACAGTAGTAGTCTCAGTATGGGGTCTATTTCTCTCTCTGTATTCCAGGTGGATGGTAAACAGTACTCTCAGTATGGGGTCCATTTCTCTCTCTCTGTATTCCAGGTGGATTGTAACAGTAGTACTCTCAGTATGGGGTCCATTTCTCTCTCTCTGTATTCCAGGTGGATTGTCCAGTAGTACTCTCAGTATGGGGTCCATTTTCTCTCTCTGTATTCCAGGTGGATGGTAACAGTAGTACTCTCAGTATGGGGTCCATTTTCTCTCTCTGTATTCCAGGTGGATGGTAACAGTAGTAGTCTCAGTATGGGGTCCATTTCTCTCTCTGTATTCCAGGTGGATGGTAACAGTAGTACTCTCAGTATGGGGTCCATTTCTCTCTCTGTATTCCAGGTGGATGGTAACAGTAGTACTCTCAGTATGGGGTCCATTTCTCTCTCTGTATTCCAGGTGGATGGGGTCTCAGTATGGGGTCCATTTCTCTCTCTCTCTGTATTCCAGGTGGATGGTAACAGTAGTACTCTCAGTATGGGGTCCATGTCTCTCTCTCTGTATTCCAGGTGGATGGTAACAGTACTCTCAGTATGGGGTCCATTTCTCTCTCTCTCTGTATTCCAGGTGGATGGTAACAGTACTCTCAGTATGGGGTCCATGTCTGTCTCTCTGTATTCCAGGTGGATGGTAACAGTAGTAGTCTCAGTATGGGGTCCATTTCTCTCTCTCTCTGTATTCCAGGTGGATGGTAACAGTAGTACTCTCAGTATGGGGTCCATTTCTCTCTATCTGTATTCCAGGTGGATTGTAACAGTAGTACTCTCAGTTTGGGGTCCATTTCTCTCTCTCTCTGTATTCCAGGTGGATGGTAACAGTAGTAGTCTCAGTATGGGGTCCATTTCTCTCTCTCTCTGTATTCCAGGTGGATGGTAACAGTAGTAGTCTCAGTATGGGGTCCATTTCTCTCTCTCTGTATTCCAGGTGGATGGTAACAGTAGTACTCTCAGTATGGGGTCCATTTCTCTCTCTCTGTATTCCAGGTGGATGGTACCAGTAGTACTCTCAGTATGGGGTCCATTTCTCTCTCTCTCTCTGTATTCCAGGTGGATGGTAACAGTAGTAGTCTCAGTATGGGGTCCATTTCGCTCTCTCTGTATTCCAGGTGGATGGTAACAGTACTCTCAGTATGGGGTCCATTTCTCTCTCTGTATTCCAGGTGGATGGTAACAGTAGTACTCTCAGTATGGGGTCCATGTCTCTCTCTCTGTATTCCAGGTGGATGGTAACAGTAGTACTCTCAGTATGGGGTCCATTTCTCTCTCTCTCTGTATTCCAGGTGGATGGTAACAGTAGTCTCAGTATGGGGTCCATTTCTCTCTCTCTCTGTATTCCAGGTGGATGGTAACAGTAGTCTCAGTATGGGGTCCATTTCTCTCTCTCTGTATTCCAGGTGGATGGTAACAGTAGTCTCAGTATGGGGTCCATTTCTCTCTCTCTGTATTCCAGGTGGATGGTAACAGTAGTACTCTCAGTATGGGGTCCATTTCTCTCTCTCTGTATTCCAGGTGGATGGTAACAGTAGTACTCTCAGTATGGGGTCCATTTCTCTCTCTCTGTATTCCAGGTGGATGGTACCAGTAGTACTCTCAGTATGGGGTCCATTTCTCTCTCTCTGTATTCCATGTGGATGGTAACAGTAGTACTCTCAGTATGGGGTCCATGTCTCTCTCTCTCTCTGTATTCCAGGTGGATGGTAACAGTAGTACTCTCAGTATGGGGTCCATTTCTCTCTCTGTATTCCAGGTGGATGGTAACAGTAGTAGTCTCAGTATGGGGTCCATTTCTCTCTCTCTGTATTCCAGGTGGATGGTAACAGTAGTAGTCTCAGTATGGGGTCCATTTCTCTCTCTCTGTATTCCAGGTGGATGGTAACAGTAGTACTCTCCGTATGGGGTCCATTTCTCTCTCTCTCTCTCTGTATTCCAGGTGGATGGTAACAGTACTCTCAGTATGGGGTCCATTTCTCTCTCTCTGTATTCCAGGTGGATGGTAACAGTAGTCTCAGTATGGGGTCCATGTCTCTCTCTGTGTATTCCAGGTGGATGGTGTACTCTCAGTATGGGATCCATTTCTCTCTCTCTCTGTATTCCAGGTGGATGGTAACAGTACTCTCAGTATGGGGTCCATTTCTCTCTCTCTGTATTCCAGGTGGATGGTAACAGTAGTAGTCTCAGTATGGGGTCCATTTCTCTCTCTCTGTATTCCAGGTGGATGTTAACAGTACTCTCAGTATGGGGTCCATTTCTCTCTCTCTGTATTCCAGGTGGATGGTAACAGTAGTACTCTCCGTATGGGGTCCATTTCTCTCTCTCTCTCTCTGTATTCCAGGTGGATGGTAACAGTACTCTCAGTATGGGGTCCATTTCTCTCTCTCTGTATTCCAGGTGGATGGTAACAGTAGTACTCTCCGTATGGGGTCCATTTCTCTCTCTCTCTCTCTGTATTCCAGGTGGATGGTAACAGTACTCTCAGTATGGGGTCCATTTCTCTCTCTCTCTGTATTCCAGGTGGATGGTAACAGTAGTAGTCTCAGTATGGGGTCCATTTCTCTCTCTCTGTATTCCAGGTGGATGGTAACAGTAGTACTCTCAGTATGGGGTCCATTTCTCTCTCTCTGTATTCCAGTTGGATGGTAACAGTACTCTCAGTATGAGGTCCATTTCTCTCTCTCTGTATTCCAGGTGGATGGTAACAGTAGTACTCTCAGTATGGGGTCCATTTCTCTCTCTCTGTATTCCAGGTGGATGGTAACAGTAGTACTCTCAGTATGGGGTCCATTTCTCTCTCTGTATTCCAGGTGGATGGTAACAGTACTCTCAGTATGGGGTCCATTTCTCTCTCCCTGTATTCCAGGTGGATGGTAACAGTACTCTCAGTATGGGGTCCATTTCTCTCTCTCTGTATTCCAGGTGGATGGTAACAGTAGTACTCTCAGTATGGGGTCCATTTCTCTCTCTCTGTATTCCAGGTGGATGGTACCAGTAGTACTCTCAGTATGGGGTCCATTTCTCTCTCTCTCTCTGTATTCCAGGTGGATGGTAACAGTAGTAGTCTCAGTATGGGGTCCATTTCGCTCTCTCTGTATTCCAGGTGGATGGTAACAGTACTCTCAGTATGGGGTCCATTTCTCTCTCTGTATTCCAGGTGGATGGTAACAGTAGTACTCTCAGTATGGGGTCCATGTCTCTCTCTCTGTATTCCAGGTGGATGGTAACAGTAGTACTCTCAGTATGGGGTCCATTTCTCTCTCTCTCTGTATTCCAGGTGGATGGTAACAGTAGTCTCAGTATGGGGTCCATTTTCTCTCTCTCTGTATTCCAGGTGGATGGTAACAGTAGTCTCAGTATGGGGTCCATTTTCTCTCTCTGTATTCCAGGTGGATGGTAACAGTAGTCTCAGTATGGGGTCCATTTCTCTCTCTCTGTATTCCAGGTGGATGGTAACAGTAGTACTCTCAGTATGGGGTCCATTTCTCTCTCTCTGTATTCCAGGTGGATGGTAACAGTAGTACTCTCAGTATGGGGTCCATTTTCTCTCTCTGTATTCCAGGTGGATGGTACCAGTAGTACTCTCAGTATGGGGTCCATTTCTCTCTCTCTGTATTCCATGTGGATGGTAACAGTAGTACTCTCAGTATGGGGTCCATGTCTCTCTCTCTCTCTGTATTCCAGGTGGATGGTAACAGTAGTACTCTCAGTATGGGGTCCATTTCTCTCTCTGTATTCCAGGTGGATGGTAACAGTAGTAGTCTCAGTATGGGGTCCATTTCTCTCTCTCTGTATTCCAGGTGGATGGTAACAGTAGTAGTCTCAGTATGGGGTCCATTTCTCTCTCTCTGTATTCCAGGTGGATGGTAACAGTAGTACTCTCAGTATGGGGTCCATTTCTCTCTCTCTCTGTATTCCAGGTGGATGGTAACAGTACTCTCAGTATGGGGTCCATTTCTCTCTCTCTGTATTCCAGGTGGATGGTAACAGTAGTCTCAGTATGGGGTCCATGTCTCTCTCTGTGTATTCCAGGTGGATGGTAACAGTACTCTCAGTATGGGGTCCATTTCTCTCTCTCTCTGTATTCCAGGTGGATGGTAACAGTACTCTCAGTATGGGGTCCATTTCTCTCTCTCTGTATTCCAGGTGGATGGTAACAGTAGTAGTCTCAGTATGGGGTCCATTTCTCTCTCTCTTTATTCCAGGTGGATGGTAACAGTAGTACTCTCCGTATGGGGTCCATTTCTCTCTCTCTGTATTCCAGGTGGATGTTAACAGTACTCTCAGTATGGGGTCCATTTCTCTCTCTCTGTATTCCAGGTGGATGGTAACAGTAGTACTCTCCGTATGGGGTCCATTTCTCTCTCTCTCTCTCTGTATTCCAGGTGGATGGTAACAGTACTCTCAGTATGGGGTCCATTTCTCTCTCTCTCTGTATTCCAGGTGGATGGTAACAGTAGTAGTCTCAGTATGGGGTCCATTTCTCTCTCTCTGTATTCCAGGTGGATGGTAACAGTAGTACTCTCAGTATGGGGTCCATTTCTCTCTCTCTGTATTCCAGTTGGATGGTAACAGTACTCTCAGTATGAGGTCCATTTCTCTCTCTCTGTATTCCAGGTGGATGGTAACAGTAGTACTCTCAGTATGGGGTCCATTTCTCTCTCTCTGTATTCCAGGTGGATGGTAACAGTAGTACTCTCAGTATGGGGTCCATTTCTCTCTCTGTATTCCAGGTGGATGGTAACAGTACTCTCAGTATGGGGTCCATTTCTCTCTCCCTGTATTCCAGGTGGATGGTAACAGTACTCTCAGTATGGGGTCCATTTCTCTCTCTCTGTATTCCAGGTGGATGGTAACAGTAGTACTCTCAGTATGGGGTCCATTTCTCTCTCTCTGTATTCCAGGTGGATGGTAACAGTAGTACTCTCAGTATGGGGTCCATTTCTCTCTCTCTCTGTATTCCAGGTGGATGGTAACAGTAGTAGTCTCAGTATGGGGTCCATGTCTCTCTCTCTGTATTCCAGGTGGATGGTAACAGTAGTAGTCTCAGTATGGGGTCCATTTCTCTCTCTCTGTATTCCAGGTGGATGGTAACAGTAGTAGTCTCAGTATGGGGTCCATTTCTCTCTCTCTGTATTCCAGGTGGATGGTAACAGTAGTAGTCTCAGTATGGGGTCCATTTCTCTCTCCCTGTATTCCAGGTGGATGGTAACAGTACTCTCAGTATGGGGTCCATTTCTCTCTCTGTATTCCAGGTGGATGGTAACAGTAGTAGTGTCAATATGGGGTCCATTTCTCTCTCTCTGTATTCCAGGTGGATGGTAACAGTAGTAGTCTCAGTATGGGGTCTATTTCTCTCTCTGTATTCCAGGTGGATGGTAAACAGTACTCTCAGTATGGGGTCCATTTCTCTCTCTCTGTATTCCAGGTGGATTGTAACAGTAGTACTCTCAGTATGGGGTCCATTTCTCTCTCTCTGTATTCCAGGTGGATGGTAACAGTAGTACTCTCAGTATGGGGTCCATTTCTCTCTCTGTATTCCAGGTGGATGGTAACAGTAGTAGTCTCAGTATGGGGTCCATTTCTCTCTCCCTGTATTCCAGGTGGATGGTAACAGTACTCTCAGTATGGGGTCCATTTCTCTCTCTCTGTATTCCAGGTGGATGGTAACAGTAGTAGTGTCAATATGGGGTCCATTTCTCTCTCTCTCTGTATTCCAGGTGGATGGTAACAGTAGTAGTCTCAGTATGGGGTCTATTTCTCTCTCTGTATTCCAGGTGGATGGTAAACAGTACTCTCAGTATGGGGTCCATTTCTCTCTCTCTGTATTCCAGGTGGATTGTAACAGTAGTACTCTCAGTATGGGGTCCATTTCTCTCTCTCTGTATTCCAGGTGGATGGTAACAGTAGTACTCTCAGTATGGGGTCCATTTCTCTCTCTGTATTCCAGGTGGATGGTAACAGTACTCTCAGTATGGGGTCCATTTCTCTCTCCCTGTATTCCAGGTGGATGGTAACAGTACTCTCAGTATGGGGTCCATTTCTCTCTCTCTGTATTCCAGGTGGATTGTAACAGTACTCTCAGTATGGGGTCCATGTCTCTCTCTCTGTATTCCAGGTGGATTGTAACAGTAGTACTCTCAGTATGGGGTCCATTTCTCTCTCTCTGTATTCCAGGTGGATGGTAACAGTAGTACTCTCAGTATGGGGTCCATTTCTCTCTCTCTGTATTCCAGGTGGATGGTAACAGTACTCTCAGTATGGGGTCCATTTCTCTCTCTCTGTAGTCCAGGTGGATGGTAACAGTAGTACTCTAAGTATGCGGTCCATTTCTCTCTGTATTCCAGGTGGATGGTAACAGTAGTACTCTCAGTATGGGGTCCATTTCTCTCTCTCTGTATTCCAGGTGGATGGTAACAGTAGTACTCTCAGTATGGGGTCCATTTCTCTCTCTCTCTGTATTCCAGGTGGATGGTAACAGTAGTAGTCTCAGTATGGGGTCCATGTCTCTCTCTCTGTATTCCAGGTGGATGGTAACAGTAGTAGTCTCAGTATGGGGTCCATTTCTCTCTCTCTCTGTATTCCAGGTGGATGGTAACAGTAGTAGTGTCAATATGGGGTCCATTTCTCTCTCTCTGTATTCCAGGTGGATGGTAACAGTAGTAGTCTCAGTATGGGGTCTATTTCTCTCTCTGTATTCCAGGTGGATGGTAAACAGTACTCTCAGTATGGGGTCCATTTCTCTCTCTCTGTATTCCAGGTGGATTGTAACAGTAGTACTCTCAGTATGGGGTCCATTTCTCTCTCTCTGTATTCCAGGTGGATTGTAACAGTAGTACTCTCAGTATGGGGTCCATTTCTCTCTCTCTGTATTCCAGGTGGATGGTAACAGTAGTACTCTCAGTATGGGGTCCATTTCTCTCTCTCTGTATTCCAGGTGGATGGTAACAGTAGTAGTCTCAGTATGGGGTCCATTTCTCTCTCTCTGTATTCCAGGTGGATGGTAACAGTAGTAGTCTCAGTATGGGGTCCATTTCTCTCTCCCTGTATTCCAGGTGGATGGTAACAGTACTCTCAGTATGGGGTCCATTTCTCTCTCTCTGTATTCCAGGTGGATGGTAACAGTAGTAGTGTCAATATGGGGTCCATTTCTCTCTCTCTGTATTCCAGGTGGATGGTAACAGTAGTAGTCTCAGTATGGGGTCTATTTCTCTCTCTGTATTCCAGGTGGATGGTAAACAGTACTCTCAGTATGGGGTCCATTTCTCTCTCTCTGTATTCCAGGTGGATTGTAACAGTAGTACTCTCAGTATGGGGTCCATTTCTCTCTCTCTGTATTCCAGGTGGATGGTAACAGTAGTACTCTCAGTATGGGGTCCATTTCTCTCTCTCTGTATTCCAGGTGGATGGTAACAGTACTCTCAGTATGGGGTCCATTTCTCTCTCCCTGTATTCCAGGTGGATGGTAACAGTACTCTCAGTATGGGGTCCATTTCTCTCTCTCTGTATTCCAGGTGGATTGTAACAGTACTCTCAGTATGGGGTCCATGTCTCTCTCTCTGTATTCCAGGTGGATTGTAACAGTAGTACTCTCAGTATGGGGTCCATTTCTCTCTCTCTGTATTCCAGGTGGATGGTAACAGTAGTACTCTCAGTATGGGGTCCATTTCTCTCTCTCTGTATTCCAGGTGGATGGTAACAGTACTCTCAGTATGGGGTCCATTTCTCTCTCTCTGTATTCCAGGTGGATGGTAACAGTACTCTCAGTATGGGGTCCATTTCTCTCTCTCTGTAGTCCAGGTGGATGGTAACAGTAGTACTCTAAGTATGCGGTCCATTTCTCTCTGTATTCCAGGTGGATGGTAACAGTAGTACTCTCAGTATGGGGTCCATTTCTCTCTCTCTGTATTCCAGGTGGATGGTAACAGTAGTACTCTCAGTATGGGGGTCCATTTCAAGCAGTTGAAGCGCCTAGTGGAGGAGCCGTCGTTCAGCCAGATCCTGATCCCTCTGCAGTCTGTCCTCATCCCCACACTGCCCTCTACTGGCCCTGAAAACACACTGCACCACGACGCATTCCCCGGACACTGGGCCTACCTTGACGGCTTTGAAGATACTGTGAGTGTGTGTGTGTGTGTGGGGGGGGGGGGGTAGTTTGTCTTTCTGTGTGTGTCACGTGGTGCGTGTCACATGGTGCGTGTATGTGTGTGTGTGGGGGGGGGAGTAGTATGTCTTTCTGTGTGTGTCTGTGTCGTGCCACATGGTGTGTGTGTGTGTGTCTCACAATAATGTGTGTGTAGGTGGAGATCCTAGCCTCCCTCCAGAAGCCCAAGAAGATCGGCCTGAAGGGAAGTGATGGGAGGAGCTACACTGTGATGTGTAAACCTAAAGATGACCTCCGGAAAGACTGTCGTCTCATGGAGTTCAACTGCCTCATTAACAAGGTGTTTAACTTGTCACTTCTCCAACTGGCATCTGTACATCACTCTGCTGTAGCCCAGAGATGACAGAACACTTCAGAATATTGTGTGTGTGTGTGTGTAGTGCCTGCGTAAGGATGCAGAGTCCAGGAGGAGGGAGCTCCATATCCGTACATATGCTGTGATCCCACTGAATGAGGAGTGTGGCATCATCGAGTGGGTCAACAACACTGGAGGTCTCCGACACATTCTGAACAAACTCTACAAGGAGAGAGGTACACACAAACACTGACCACACTACTAGGAGAGAGGTACACACACTGACCACACTACTAGGAGAGAGGTACACACAAACACTGACCACACTACTAGGAGAGAGGTACACACACTGACCACACTACTAGGAGAGAGGTACACACACTGACCACACTACTAGGAGAGAGGTACACACACTGACCACACTACTAGGAGAGAGGTACACACACTGACCACACTACTAGGAGAGAGGTACACACAAACACTGACCACACTACTAGGAGAGAGGTACACACAAACACTGACCACACTACTAGGAGAGAGGTACACACACTGACCACACTACTAGGAGAGAGGTACACACAAACACTGACCACACTACTAGGAGAGAGGTACACACAAACACTGACCACACTACTAGGAGAGAGGTACACACAAACACTGACCACACTACTAGGAGAGAGGTACACACAAACACTGACCACACTACTAGGAGAGAGGTACACACAAACACTGACCACACTACTAGGAGAGAGGTACACACACTGACCACACTACTAGGAGAGAGGTACACACACTGACCACACTACTAGGAGAGAGGTACACACAAACACTGACCACACTACTAGGAGAGAGGTACACACACTGACCACACTACTAGGAGAGAGGTACACACACTGACCACACTACTAGGAGAGAGGTACACACAAACACTGACCACACTACTAGGAGAGAGGTACACAAACACTGACCACACTACTAGGAGAGAGGTACACCCACTGACCACACTACTAGGAGAGAGGTACACACACTGACCACACTACTAGGAGAGAGGTACACACACTGACCACACTACTAGGAGAGAGGTACACACACTGACCACACTACTAGGAGAGAGGTACACACACTGACCACACTACTAGGAGAGAGGTACACCCACTGACCACACTACTAGGAGAGAGGTACACACACTGACCACACTACTAGGAGAGAGGTACACACACTGACCACACTCTACTAGGAGAGAGGTACACACACTGACCACACTACTAGGAGAGAGGTACACCCACTGACCACACTACTAGGAGAGAGGTACACACACTGACCACACTCTACTAGGAGAGAGGTACACACACTGACCACACTCTACTAGGAGAGAGGTACACACAAACACTGACCACACTCTACTAGGAGAGAGGTACACACACTGACCACTCTACTAGGAGAGAGGTACACCCACTGACCACACTCTACTAGGAGAGAGGTACACAAACACTGACCACACTCTACTAGGAGAGAGGTACACCCACTGACCACACTACTAGGAGAGAGGTACACACACTGACCACACTACGAGGAGAGAGGTACACACACTGACCACACTCTACTAGGAGAGAGGTACACAAACACTGACCACACTCTACTAGGAGAGAGGTACACACAAACACTGACCACACTCTACTAGGAGAGAGGTACACACAAACACTGACCACACTCTACTAGGAGAGAGGTATACACACTGACCACACTCTACTAGGAGAGAGGTACACAAACACTGACCACACTCTACTAGGAGAGAGGTACACAAACACTGACCACACTACTAGGAGACAGGTACACACACTGACCACACTACTAGGAGAGAGGTACACACACTGACCACACTCTACAAGGAGAGAGGTACACACACTGACCACACTCTACAAGGAGAGAGGTACACACACTGACCACACTCTACAAGGAGAGAGGTACACCCACTGACCACACTACTAGGAGAGAGGTACACCCACTGACCACACTACTAGGAGAGAGGTACACACACACACTGACCACACTCTACTAGGAGAGAGGTACACACACACACTGACCACACTCTACTAGGAGAGAGGTACACCCACTGACCACACTACTAGGAGAGAGGTACACCCACTGACCACACTACTATGAGAGAGGTACACCCACTGACCACACTACTAGGAGAGAGGTACACCCACTGACCACACTCTACAAGGAGAGAGGTACACCCACTGACCACACTCTACAAGGAGAGAGGTACACCCACTGACCACACTCTACAAGGAAAGAGGTACACACACTGACCCCACTCTACAAGGAGAAAGGTACACCCACTGACCACACTACTAGGAGAGAGGTACACCCACTGACCACACTACTAGGAGAGAGGTACACCCACTGACCACACTACTAGGAAAGCGGTACACACACTGACCACACTCTACTAGGAGAGAGGTACACACTGACCACACTCTACTAGGAGAGGTACACTCACTGACCACACTCTACTAGGAGAGGTACACTCACTGACCACACTCTACTAGGAGAGAGGTACACACACTGACCACACTCTACAAGGAGAGAGGTACACACACTGACCACACTCTACTAGGAGAGAGGTGCACACACACACTGACCACACTCTACTAGGAGACAGGTACACACACTGACCACACTCTACTAGGAGACAGGTACACACACTGACCACACTACTAGGAGAGAGGTACACCCACTGACCACACTCTACTAGGAGAGAGGTACACCCACTGACCACACTCTACTAGGAGAGAGGTACACCCACTGACCACACTCTACAAGGAGAGAGGTACACCCACTGACCACACTCTACTAGGAGAGAGGTACAGACACTGACCACACACTCAATAAAACTCACGTGCGCGTGTGTGTGTGTGTGTGTGTGTGTAGGTATCCTGATGTCAGGTAAAGAGTTGAAGAAGTTCATTCTTCCTAAGACTGCACCGTTTGAGGAGAAGCTGAAAATCCATAAGGACATCCTGTGTGCCAGACACCCCCCTGTCTTCTATGAATGGTTCCTCCGAACCTTCCCTGACCCCACCACATGGTACGACCCAGTACACACACACACACACACATTTACAACACACACATACACTATAAATTACTGGTGATTTACCGTGTTTGTGTGTGTCTGTCTCTGGTCGGTGTGTGTGTGTGTAGGTACAGCAGCAGGTCAGCCTACTGTCGCTCCACAGCGGTGATGTCCGTGGTGGGCTACATCCTGGGTCTTGGAGACCGCCATGGAGAGAACATCCTGTTTGACTCATTCACCGGGGAGTGTGTTCACGTCGACTTCAACTGCCTCTTCAACAAGGTGTGTTGCTTGGACTTGCTTGCACCTCAACAAGTTCATGAGGCCAAATTCAATACATGCCTCTCGATCCTACCCCTTCTCTTTCTCTCTCCCTAACCCCCCTCACTCTCTCAGGGTGAGACGTTTGATGTTCCGGAGGTGGTTCCGTTCAGACTGACCCAGAACATGGTCCATGCAATGGGCCCCATGGGGACAGAGGGGCTGTTCAGAACCGCCTGTGAAGTCACGCTACGTCTGATGAGAGACCAGAGAGAACCACTTATGAGGTACACACACATATATATATATATAAACACACACATAAACACAGGGATTTCAATGAGGCTGTCCCTCTTGCCAGAGGCTACTGAGATCAACATGTGCCAAACTACCCCACCAGGTGAGTGGGACTTCAAAGGACCAATGGTAGGGGGTGTAGTCAGTGTGTGTGTAGTCAGTGTGTGTGTGTGTGTGTGTGTGTGTGTTTTTGTTTCAGTGTACTGAAGACGTTCCTCCATGACCCTCTGGTAGAGTGGAGTAAACCTAAAGGACTGTCCAAGACACAGGCCAGTGAGACTGGCGAGATAGTCAACGAGAAGGTACACACACACACTATCCCTCTCTCTAAAGAAATGTTCATAGAAAACACAGTATCTCTAAATAAATGTGAAAGGATTAACCAACACATCCTTTCTCCCCTCCCAGGCCAAGACCCATGTGTGTGAGATTGATCAGCGTTTGCAGGGCGTGATAAAGAGTCGTAACAAGGTGTTGGGTCTACCTCTGTCTATAGAGGGACACGTCCACTACCTCATAGAGGAGGCTACCGACGACAAACTACTGTGTCAGATGTACCTGGGCTGGGGACCTTACCTGTGATACACACGGCTTCTCTGAGACACTGTTGACAAATTCAATACTTTTCTTGTTCTGTTATCCATTAAGTGATTTTCCTTTTTCATGTTTTTGTAAGTCTGGAGTAATTATGTTTTTCATGGGGAAGTTGCATATTTCCCATAATAAAATTAAAAAATAGTATTTTCTGAAATGCTGGTGTGTGTGTGTGGTCTAATCTCATCACCCTGTTCAGATTACTGAGGGGCCAGTCAGTCTGTCTGGTGATAGTTGAAACAGGAACAGAAATATACATGAAGCATTCACTCACACATGACAGAGGGAGTTTGAAATCTGGCGGGATACCTCATTTTTTTTCACGTCATAGCGCGACAAATGTCCTTTGCAGCAGCCTATTGGCGTCACCAAACATCCCCTAAAACCGCGAATAGAGAAACGAGCTACTGGAGAGGTAAACAGATTCCGCTGTCATTCATTCAAACAACGCGAGCTGATATGATGGATATTCTTAGCTCCTCTGTGTGGAAAATGTTATGACAGGATACATCACCGCTAGTCATACTCTGTCTTTCGAGAATGGTCGTTGTTTACGGTCTCAGTTTTTCACATGCCAGTAATCCGTTTAGAAGAGATGTCTTTTTATAGCTGTCCACGGCTGCTAGACAACTAGCCAAGCTCGTTGCGCCGTAGGAGAGCGGCCGACCTTGACCAGATGGATATCACGAGGCTCGCTGCGGGCGCGTTTATCAACCGAGCAGTTCAGGTGAGGGAGATGTTGAATTTAACTTCAGTGATATTCAAGGGTCGTAGCGGAGATGACGGATGTGTATTTGGTGCGGCAGGTAGCCTAGTGGTTGGAGCGTTGGACTAGTAACCGAAAGGTTGCTAGATCGGGTCCCCGAGCTGACAAATCTGTCATTCTGCCGCTGAACAACGCACTTAACCCACTGTTCCTAGGCTGTCATTGTAAATAAGAATTTGTTCTTAACTGACTTGACTAGTAAAATAAATAAAACATTTATTATTATTAAAAAACAATAAATAAATTGTGAGCAAAGCCGCTGGTCAGCAATCGGCGATTCAGCACCATTCATATGGACAACGTCATGTTCAGCACCACGTGACAGTGGACAGCGACGGTCTACGGCGCAGCCATTCCTCAAATGTGATTCCATGTGATCCTTTGAATCTGCATCTACAACACACACATAGATGACGTGTTGTATCTCCTCAGAAGCTCTGGGGCAGGCTGAGAAGACCGAGTTGGACAGCCGGTTGGAGAGTCTCCTGGACAGAGCAGAGTCCACTAAGACCTGGACTGACAAAATCATCTCACAGACTGAGACTTTACTGCAGCCTAACCCTGGTTAGTTTGTGTGTGTGTGTGTAACCCCTAGCCCCTGATCTCTGAACCGTTTTAGGAGCACGTTTAGAGGACTTGTTGTATAAGGGTCTGGATTGGAGTGAAAACATGATGGACGCTGCTCTGGAACTGGGGCGACACACCCCCTACGGTACACACACACCCCCTACGGTACACACACACACACACACACACACCCTACGGTACACACACACACACCCTACGGTACACACACACACCCTACGGTACACACACATGTACATCCTACGATACATACACACCCTACGGTATACACACACGCTACGGTACACACACACACTACGGTACGCACACCCTACGATATACACACACGCTGCGGTACACACACACTATGGTACACACACACACACTATGGTGCACACACACACTATGGTTAGAGACTGGACATGTGTATATATGTGTGTGTGTGTAGGTAGTACTCTGATTAAGTGTGGGGAGTTGGAGAGGCAGATCGGGGTGGCAAACAAGAAGCTGATCCAGAGTACAGACATCAACTTCCTGTCTCCTCTACGGAGGTTTACTGACCAGGAATACACAGTCATACAGGTACACACACCACATCACAACACACACACACTATTATAACACAAATACACTCTGACAACTGCGTGTGTGTGTGTTTGTGTGTGTGTGTGTAGAATGAGCGCAGGCAGCTGGTGAATAAGCGGTTAGATCTGGACATTGCGAAGGCCAGACTGAGAAAGGCATAGGAAGCAGCGAGGCCCGGGTGAGAACACACATACTGCTGACCTTATACTGCTGACCTCATACAGCTGACATACTGCTGACCTCATACAGCTGACATACTGCTGACCACATACAGCTGACATACTGCTGACCTCATACAGCTGACATACTGCTGACCACATACTGCTGACCTCATACTGCTGACCTTATACTGCTGACCACATACAGCTGACATACTGCTGACCTCATACTGCTGACCTCATACTGCTGACCTCATACTGCTGACATACTGCTGACCACATACTGCTGACCTCATACTGCTGACCTTATACTGCTGACCACATACAGCTGATCTCATACTGCTGACCACATACAGCTGACATACTGCTGACCTCATACTGCTGACTACATACTGCTGACCACATACTGCTGACCACATACTGCTGACCTCATACAGCTGACATACTGCTGACCTCATACTGCTGACCACATACAGCTGACCACATACTGCTGACCTCATACTGCTGACCTCATACTGCTGACCACATACTGCTGACCTCATACTGCTTACCTCATACAGCTGACATACTGCTGACCTCATACTGCTGATCACATACTGCTGACCTCATACTGCTGATCACATACTGCTGACCTCATACTGCAGACCACATACTGCTGACCACATACTGCTGACCTCATACTGCTGACCTCATACGCTGACCATATACTGCTGACCTCATACTGCTGACCTCATTCATACTGCTGACCTCATTCATACTGCTGACCTCATTCATACTGCTGACTTCATACTGCTGACCTCATACAGTTGACCTCACACTGCTGACCTCATACTGCTGACTGCTGACCACATACTGCTGATCTCATACAGTTGACCTCACACTGCTGACCTCATACTGCTGACTGTTGACCACATACTGCTGCGGATTTCATACAGTTGACCTCACACTGCTGACCTCATACTGCTGACCTCATACTGCTGACCACATACTGCTGACCACATACTGCTGACTTCATACAGTTGACCTCATACTGCTGACCTCATTCATACTGCTGACCTCATTCATACTGCTGACTTCATACTGCTGACCTCATTCATACTGCTGACTTCATACTGCTGACCTCATACTGCTGACTTCATACTGCTGACCTCATACTGCTGACTGCTGACCACATACTGCTGATCTCATACAGTTGACCTCACACTGCTGACCTCATACTGCTGACCTCATACTGCTGACCACATACTGCCCACCACATACTGCTGACCACATACTGCCCACCACATACTGCTGACCACATACTGCCTACCACATACTGCTGATCTCATACAGTTGACCTCACACTGCTGACCTCATACTGCTGACTGCTGACCACATACTGCTGATCTCATACAGTTGACCTCACACTGCTGACCTCATACTGCTGACTGTTGACCACATACTGCTGCTGATCTCATACAGTTGACCTCACACTGCTGACCTCATACTGCTGACCTCATACTGCTGACCTCATACTGCTGACCTCATACTGCTGACCACATACTGCTGACCTCATACTGCTGACTTCATACAGTTGACCTCATACTGCTGACCTCATACTGCTGACCTCATTCATACTGCTGACCTCATTCATACTGCTGACTTCATACTGCTGACCTCATACTGCTGACTTCATACTGCTGACCTCATACTGCTGACTGCTGACCACATACTGCTGATCTCATACAGTTGACCTCACACTGCTGACTTCATACTGCTGACCTCATACTGCTGACCACATACTGCCCACCACATACTGCTGACCACATACTGCCCACCACATACTGCTGACCACATACTGCCTACCACATACTGCTGATCTCATACTGCTGACTTCATACTGCTGACCTCATACTGCTGACCTCATACAGCTGTCATACTGCTGACCGCATACTACTGAATACATACTGCTGACCTCATACTGCTGACCTCATACTACTGACCACATACTGCTGACCTCATACTGCTGACCTCATACTGCTGACCTCATACAGATGACATACTGCTGACCTCACACTACTGAATACATACTGCTGACCTCATACTGCTGACCTCATACTACTGACCACATACTGCTGACCTCATACAGCTGACATACTGCTGACCTCATACTACTGAATACATACTGCTGACCACATACTGCTGACCACATACTGCTGACCTCATACTGCTGACCACATACTGCTGACCTCATACTGCTGACCACATACTGCTGACCACATACTGCTGACCTCATACTGCTGACCTCATACTACTGAATACATACTGCTGACCACATACTGCTGACCTCATATCGGTGACGTCTTACCGCTGACCACATACTGCTGACCTCATACTGCTGACCTCATACTACTGACCTCATACTGCTGACCACATACTGCTGACCTCATATCGGTGACGTCTTACCGCTGACCTCATACTGCTGACCTCATACTACTGAATACATACTGCTGACCACATACTGCTGACCACATACTGCTGACCTCATACTGCTGACCACATACTGCTGACCACATACTGCTGACCTCATACTGCTGACCTCATACTACTGAATACATACTGCTGACCACATACTGCTGACCTCATATCGGTGACGTCTTACCGCTGACCACATACTGCTGACCTCATACTACTGAATACATACTGCTGACCACATACTGCTGACCTCATATCGGTGACGTCTTACCGCTGACCACATACTGCTGACCTCATACTACTGACCACATACTGCTGACCACATACTGCTGACCTCATATCGGTGACGTCTTACCGCTGACCTCATACTGCTGACCTCATACTACTGAATACATACTGCTGACCACATACTGCTGACCACATACTGCTGACCTCATACTGCTGACCACATACTGCTGACCTCATACTGCTGACCTCATACTACTGAATACATACTGCTGACCACATACTGCTGACCTCATATCGGTGACGTCTTACCGCTGACCACATACTGCTGACCTCATACTACTGACCACATACTGCTGACCACATACTGCTGACCTCATACTGCTGACTTCATACTGCTGACCTCATACTGCTGACTTCATACTGCTGACCTCATACTGCTGACTGCTGACCACATACTGCTGATCTCATACAGTTGACCTCACACTGCTGACCTCATACTGCTGACCTCATACTGCTGACCACATACTGCCCACCACATACTGCTGACCACATACTGCCCACCACATACTGCTGACCACATACTGCCTACCACATACTGCTGATCTCATACAGTTGACCTCACACTGCTGACCTCATACTGCTGACTGTTGACCACATACTGCTGCTGATCTCATACAGTTGACCTCACACTGCTGACCTCATACTGCTGACCTCATACTGCTGACCTCATACTGCTGACCACATACTGCTGACCTCATACTGCTGACTTGACCTCATACTGCTGACCTCAGTTGACCTCATACTGCTGACCACATACTGCTGACCTCATACTGCTGACCTCATTCATACTGCTGACCTCATTCATACTGCTGACCTCATTCATACTGCTGACTTCATACTGCTGACTTCATACTGCTGACCTCATACTGACTGCTGACCACATACTGCTGATCTCATACAGTTGACCTCACACTGCTGACTTCATACTGCTGACCTCATACTGCTGACCACATACTGCCCACCACATACTGCTGACCACATACTGCCCACCACATACTGCTGACCACATACTGCCTACCACATACTGCTGATCTCATACTGCTGACTTCATACTGCTGACCTCATACTGCTGACCTCATACAGCTGTCATACTGCTGACCGCATACTACTGAATACATACTGCTGACCTCATACTGCTGACCTCATACTACTGACCACATACTGCTGACCTCATACTGCTGACCTCATACTGCTGACCATATACTGCTGACCTCATACAGATGACATACTGCTGACCTCACACTACTGAATACATACTGCTGACCTCATACTGCTGACCTCATACTACTGACCACATACTGCTGACCTCATACAGCTGACATACTGCTGACCTCATACTACTGAATACATACTGCTGACCACATACTGCTGACCTCATACTGCTGACCACATACTGCTGACCTCATACTGCTGACCACATACTGCTGACCACATACTGCTGACCTCATACTGCTGACCTCATACTACTGAATACATACTGCTGACCACATACTGCTGACCTCATATCGGTGACGTCTTACCGCTGACCACATACTGCTGACCTCATACTGCTGACCTCATACTACTGACCTCATACTGCTGACCACATACTGCTGACCTCATATCGGTGACGTCTTACCGCTGACCTCATACTGCTGACCTCATACTACTGAATACATACTGCTGACCACATACTGCTGACCACATACTGCTGACCTCATACTGCTGACCACATACTGCTGACCACATACTGCTGACCTCATACTGCTGACCTCATACTACTGAATACATACTGCTGACCACATACTGCTGACCTCATATCGGTGACGTCTTACCGCTGACCACATACTGCTGACCTCATACTACTGAATACATACTGCTGACCACATACTGCTGACCTCATATCGGTGACGTCTTACCGCTGACCACATACTGCTGACCTCATACTACTGACCACATACTGCTGACCACATACTGCTGACCTCATATCGGTGACGTCTTACCGCTGACCTCATACTGCTGACCTCATACTACTGAATACATACTGCTGACCACATACTGCTGACCTCATACTGCTGACCACATACTGCTGACCTCATACTGCTGACCTCATACTACTGAATACATACTGCTGACCACATACTGCTGACCTCATATCGGTGACGTCTTACCGCTGACCACATACTGCTGACCTCATACTACTGACCACATACTGCTGACCACATACTGCTGACCTCATACTGCTGACTTCATACTGTTGACCTCATACTGCTGACTTCATACTGCTGACCTCATACTGCTGACTGCTGACCACATACTGCTGATCTCATACAGTTGACCTCACACTGCTGACCTCACACTGCTGACCTCATACTGCTGACCTCATACTGCTGACCACATACTGCCCACCACATACTGCTGACCACATACTGCCCACCACATACTGCTGACCACATACTGCCTACCACATACTGCTGATCTCATACAGTTGACCTCACACTGCTGACCTCATACTGCTGACTGTTGACCACATACTGCTGCTGATCTCATACAGTTGACCTCACACTGCTGACCTCATACTGCTGACCTCATACTGCTGACCTCATACTGCTGACCACATACTGCTGACCTCATACTGCTGACTTCATACAGTTGACCTCATACTGCTGACCTCATACTGCTGACCTCATTCATACTGCTGACCTCATTCATACTGCTGACCTCATTCATACTGCTGACTTCATACTGCTGACCTCATACTGCTGACTTCATACTGCTGACCTCATACTGCTGACTGCTGACCACATACTGCTGATCTCATACAGTTGACCTCACACTGCTGACTTCATACTGCTGACCTCATACTGCTGACCACATACTGCCCACCACATACTGCTGACCACATACTGCCCACCACATACTGCTGACCACATACTGCCTACCACATACTGCTGATCTCATACTGCTGACTTCATACTGCTGACCTCATACTGCTGACCTCATACAGCTGTCATACTGCTGACCTCATACTACTGAATACATACTGCTGACCTCATACTGCTGACCTCATACTGCTGACCTCATACTACTGACCACATACTGCTGACCTCATACTGCTGACCTCATACTGCTGACCATATACTGCTGACCTCATACAGATGACATACTGCTGACCTCACACTACTGAATACATACTGCTAACCTCATACTGCTGACCTCATACTACTGACCACATACTGCTGACCTCATACAGCTGACATACTGCTGACCTCATACTACTGAATACATACTGCTGACCACATACTGCTGACCACATACTGCTGACCTAATACTGCTGACCACATACTGCTGACCTCATACTGCTGACCACATACTGCTGACCACATACTGCTGACCTCATACTGCTGACCTCATACTACTGAATACATACTGCTGACCACATACTGCTGACCTCATATCGGTGACGTCTTACCGCTGACCACATACTGCTGACCTCATACTACTGAATACATACTGCTGACCACATACTGCTGACCTCATACTGCTGACTGCTGACCACATACTGCTGATCTCATACAGTTGACCTCACACTGCTGACCTCATACTGCTGACTGTTGACCACATACTGCTGCTGATCTCATACAGTTGACCTCACACTGCTGACCTCATACTGCTGACCTCATACTGCTGACCTCATACTGCTGACCTCATACTGCTGACCACATACTGCTGACCTCATACTGCTGACTTCATACAGTTGACCTCATACTGCTGACCTCATACTGCTGACCTCATTCATACTGCTGACCTCATTCATACTGCTGACTTCATACTGCTGACCTCATACTGCTGACTTCATACTGCTGACCTCATACTGCTGACTGCTGACCACATACTGCTGATCTCATACAGTTGACCTCACACTGCTGACTTCATACTGCTGACCTCATACTGCTGACCACATACTGCCCACCACATACTGCTGACCACATACTGCCCACCACATACTGCTGACCACATACTGCCTACCACATACTGCTGATCTCATACTGCTGACTTCATACTGCTGACCTCATACTGCTGACCTCATACAGCTGTCATACTGCTGACCGCATACTACTGAATACATACTGCTGACCTCATACTGCTGACCTCATACTACTGACCACATACTGCTGACCTCATACTGCTGACCTCATACTGCTGACCATATACTGCTGACCTCATACAGATGACATACTGCTGACCTCACACTACTGAATACATACTGCTGACCTCATACTGCTGACCTCATACTACTGACCACATACTGCTGACCTCATACAGCTGACATACTGCTGACCTCATACTACTGAATACATACTGCTGACCACATACTGCTGACCACATACTGCTGACCTCATACTGCTGACCACATACTGCTGACCTCATACTGCTGACCACATACTGCTGACCACATACTGCTGACCTCATACTGCTGACCTCATACTACTGAATACATACTGCTGACCACATACTGCTGACCTCATATCGGTGACGTCTTACCGCTGACCACATACTGCTGACCTCATACTGCTGACCTCATACTACTGACCTCATACTGCTGACCACATACTGCTGACCTCATATCGGTGACGTCTTACCGCTGACCTCATACTGCTGACCTCATACTACTGAATACATACTGCTGACCACATACTGCTGACCACATACTGCTGACCTCATACTGCTGACCACATACTGCTGACCACATACTGCTGACCTCATACTGCTGACCTCATACTACTGAATACATACTGCTGACCACATACTGCTGACCTCATATCGGTGACGTCTTACCGCTGACCACATACTGCTGACCTCATACTACTGAATACATACTGCTGACCACATACTGCTGACCTCATATCGGTGACGTCTTACCGCTGACCACATACTGCTGACCTCATACTACTGACCACATACTGCTGACCACATACTGCTGACCTCATATCGGTGACGTCTTACCGCTGACCTCATACTGCTGACCTCATACTACTGAATACATACTGCTGACCACATACTGCTGACCACATACTGCTGACCTCATACTGCTGACCACATACTGCTGACCTCATACTGCTGACCTCATACTACTGAATACATACTGCTGACCACATACTGCTGACCTCATATCGGTGACGTCTTACCGCTGACCACATACTGCTGACCTCATACTACTGACCACATACTGCTGACCACATACTGCTGACCTCATACTGCTGACTTCATACTGCTGACCTCATACTGCTGACTTCATACTGCTGACCTCATACTGCTGACTGCTGACCACATACTGCTGATCTCATACAGTTGACCTCACACTGCTGACCTCATACTGCTGAC
Organism: Oncorhynchus nerka; assembly: GCF_034236695.1. NCBI lineage: Eukaryota > Metazoa > Chordata > Actinopteri > Salmoniformes > Salmonidae > Oncorhynchus > Oncorhynchus nerka. Next base: position 63,179,872 of record NC_088400.1, on the reverse strand, counting down.
CTCATACTGCTGACCACATACTGCCCACCACATACTGCTGACCACATACTGCCCACCACATACTGCTGACCACATACTGCCTACCACATACTGCTGATCTCATACAGTTGACCTCACACTGCTGACCTCATACTGCTGACTGTTGACCACATACTGCTGCTGATCTCATACAGTTGACCTCACACTGCTGACCTCATACTGCTGACCTCATACTGCTGACCTCATACTGCTGACCACATACTGCTGACCTCATACTGCTGACTTCATACAGTTGACCTCATACTGCTGACCTCATACTGCTGACCTCATTCATACTGCTGACCTCATTCATACTGCTGACCTCATTCATACTGCTGACTTCATACTGCTGACCTCATACTGCTGACTTCATACTGCTGACCTCATACTGCTGACTGCTGACCACATACTGCTGATCTCATACAGTTGACCTCACACTGCTGACTTCATACTGCTGACCTCATACTGCTGACCACATACTGCCCACCACATACTGCTGACCACATACTGCCCACCACATACTGCTGACCACATACTGCCTACCACATACTGCTGATCTCATACTGCTGACTTCATACTGCTGACCTCATACTGTTGACCTCATACAGCTGTCATACTGCTGACCTCATACTACTGAATACATACTGCTGACCTCATACTGCTGACCTCATACTGCTGACCTCATACTACTGACCACATACTGCTGACCTCATACTGCTGACCTCATACTGCTGACCATATACTGCTGACCTCATACAGATGACATACTGCTGACCTCACACTACTGAATACATACTGCTAACCTCATACTGCTGACCTCATACTACTGACCACATACTGCTGACCTCATACAGCTGACATACTGCTGACCTCATACTACTGAATACATACTGCTGACCACATACTGCTGACCACATACTGCTGACCTAATACTGCTGACCACATACTGCTGACCTCATACTGCTGACCACATACTGCTGACCACATACTGCTGACCTCATACTGCTGACCTCATACTACTGAATACATACTGCTGACCACATACTGCTGACCTCATATCGGTGACGTCTTACCGCTGACCACATACTGCTGACCTCATACTACTGACCACATACTGCTGACCACATACTGCTGACCTCATACTGCTGACTTCATACTGTTGACCTCATACTGCTGACTTCATACTGCTGACCTCATACTGCTGACTGCTGACCACATACTGCTGATCTCATACAGTTGACCTCACACTGCTGACCTCACACTGCTGACCTCATACTGCTGACCTCATACTGCTGACCACATACTGCCCACCACATACTGCTGACCACATACTGCCCACCACATACTGCTGACCACATACTGCCTACCACATACTGCTGATCTCATACAGTTGACCTCACACTGCTGACCTCATACTGCTGACTGTTGACCACATACTGCTGCTGATCTCATACAGTTGACCTCACACTGCTGACCTCATACTGCTGACCTCATACTGCTGACCTCATACTGCTGACCACATACTGCTGACCTCATACTGCTGACTTCATACAGTTGACCTCATACTGCTGACCTCATACTGCTGACCTCATTCATACTGCTGACCTCATTCATACTGCTGACCTCATTCATACTGCTGACTTCATACTGCTGACCTCATACTGCTGACTTCATACTGCTGACCTCATACTGCTGACTGCTGACCACATACTGCTGATCTCATACAGTTGACCTCACACTGCTGACTTCATACTGCTGACCTCATACTGCTGACCACATACTGCCCACCACATACTGCTGACCACATACTGCCCACCACATACTGCTGACCACATACTGCCTACCACATACTGCTGATCTCATACTGCTGACTTCATACTGCTGACCTCATACTGCTGACCTCATACAGCTGTCATACTGCTGACCTCATACTACTGAATACATACTGCTGACCTCATACTGCTGACCTCATACTGCTGACCTCATACTACTGACCACATACTGCTGACCTCATACTGCTGACCTCATACTGCTGACCATATACTGCTGACCTCATACAGATGACATACTGCTGACCTCACACTACTGAATACATACTGCTAACCTCATACTGCTGACCTCATACTACTGACCACATACTGCTGACCTCATACAGCTGACATACTGCTGACCTCATACTACTGAATACATACTGCTGACCACATACTGCTGACCACATACTGCTGACCTAATACTGCTGACCACATACTGCTGACCTCATACTGCTGACCACATACTGCTGACCACATACTGCTGACCTCATACTGCTGACCTCATACTACTGAATACATACTGCTGACCACATACTGCTGACCTCATATCGGTGACGTCTTACCGCTGACCACATACTGCTGACCTCATACTACTGAATACATACTGCTGACCACATACTGCTGACCTCATACTGCTGACTGCTGACCACATACTGCTGATCTCATACAGTTGACCTCACACTGCTGACCTCATACTGCTGACTGTTGACCACATACTGCTGCTGATCTCATACAGTTGACCTCACACTGCTGACCTCATACTGCTGACCTCATACTGCTGACCTCATACTGCTGACCTCATACTGCTGACCACATACTGCTGACCTCATACTGCTGACTTCATACAGTTGACCTCATACTGCTGACCTCATACTGCTGACCTCATTCATACTGCTGACCTCATTCATACTGCTGACTTCATACTGCTGACCTCATACTGCTGACTTCATACTGCTGACCTCATACTGCTGACTGCTGACCACATACTGCTGATCTCATACAGTTGACCTCACACTGCTGACTTCATACTGCTGACCTCATACTGCTGACCACATACTGCCCACCACATACTGCTGACCACATACTGCCCACCACATACTGCTGACCACATACTGCCTACCACATACTGCTGATCTCATACTGCTGACTTCATACTGCTGACCTCATACTGCTGACCTCATACAGCTGTCATACTGCTGACCGCATACTACTGAATACATACTGCTGACCTCATACTGCTGACCTCATACTACTGACCACATACTGCTGACCTCATACTGCTGACCTCATACTGCTGACCATATACTGCTGACCTCATACAGATGACATACTGCTGACCTCACACTACTGAATACATACTGCTGACCTCATACTGCTGACCTCATACTACTGACCACATACTGCTGACCTCATACAGCTGACATACTGCTGACCTCATACTACTGAATACATACTGCTGACCACATACTGCTGACCACATACTGCTGACCTCATACTGCTGACCACATACTGCTGACCTCATACTGCTGACCACATACTGCTGACCACATACTGCTGACCTCATACTGCTGACCTCATACTACTGAATACATACTGCTGACCACATACTGCTGACCTCATATTGGTGACGTCTTACCGCTGACCACATACTGCTGACCTCATACTGCTGACCTCATACTACTGACCTCATACTGCTGACCACATACTGCTGACCTCATATCGGTGACGTCTTACCGCTGACCTCATACTGCTGACCTCATACTACTGAATACATACTGCTGACCACATACTGCTGACCACATACTGCTGACCTCATACTGCTGACCACATACTGCTGACCACATACTGCTGACCTCATACTGCTGACCTCATACTACTGAATACATACTGCTGACCACATACTGCTGACCTCATATCGGTGACGTCTTACCGCTGACCACATACTGCTGACCTCATACTACTGAATACATACTGCTGACCACATACTGCTGACCTCATATCGGTGACGTCTTACCGCTGACCACATACTGCTGACCTCATACTACTGACCACATACTGCTGACCACATACTGCTGACCTCATATCGGTGACGTCTTACCGCTGACCTCATACTGCTGACCTCATACTACTGAATACATACTGCTGACCACATACTGCTGACCACATACTGCTGACCTCATACTGCTGACCACATACTGCTGACCTCATACTGCTGACCTCATACTACTGAATACATACTGCTGACCACATACTGCTGACCTCATATCGGTGACGTCTTACCGCTGACCACATACTGCTGACCTCATACTACTGACCACATACTGCTGACCACATACTGCTGACCTCATACTGCTGACTTCATACTGCTGACCTCATACTGCTGACCTCATACTGCTGACTGCTGACCACATACTGCTGATCTCATACAGTTGACCTCACACTGCTGACCTCATACTGCTGACCTCATACTGCTGACCACATACTGCCCACCACATACTGCTGACCACATACTGCCCACCACATACTGCTGACCACATACTGCCTACCACATACTGCTGATCTCATACAGTTGACCTCACACTGCTGACCTCATACTGCTGACTGTTGACCACATACTGCTGCTGATCTCATACAGTTGACCTCACACTGCTGACCTCATACTGCTGACCTCATACTGCTGACCTCATACTGCTGACCACATACTGCTGACCTCATACTGCTGACTTCATACAGTTGACCTCATACTGCTGACCTCATACTGCTGACCTCATTCATACTGCTGACCTCATTCATACTGCTGACCTCATTCATACTGCTGACTTCATACTGCTGACCTCATACTGCTGACTTCATACTGCTGACCTCATACTGCTGACTGCTGACCACATACTGCTGATCTCATACAGTTGACCTCACACTGCTGACTTCATACTGCTGACCTCATACTGCTGACCACATACTGCCCACCACATACTGCTGACCACATACTGCCCACCACATACTGCTGACCACATACTGCCTACCACATACTGCTGATCTCATACTGCTGACTTCATACTGCTGACCTCATACTGCTGACCTCATACAGCTGTCATACTGCTGACCTCATACTACTGAATACATACTGCTGACCTCATACTGCTGACCTCATACTGCTGACCTCATACTACTGACCACATACTGCTGACCTCATACTGCTGACCTCATACTGCTGACCATATACTGCTGACCTCATACAGATGACATACTGCTGACCTCACACTACTGAATACATACTGCTAACCTCATACTGCTGACCTCATACTACTGACCACATACTGCTGACCTCATACAGCTGACATACTGCTGACCTCATACTACTGAATACATACTGCTGACCACATACTGCTGACCACATACTGCTGACCTAATACTGCTGACCACATACTGCTGACCTCATACTGCTGACCACATACTGCTGACCACATACTGCTGACCTCATACTGCTGACCTCATACTACTGAATACATACTGCTGACCACATACTGCTGACCTCATATCGGTGACGTCTTACCGCTGACCACATACTGCTGACCTCATACTACTGACCTCATACTACTGAATACATACTGCTGACCTCATACTGCTGACCACATACTGCTGACCTCATACTGCTGACCTCATACTACTGAATACATACTGCTGACCACATACTGCTGACCTCATATCGGTGACGTCTTACCGCTGACCTCATACTGCTGACCTCATACTACTGAATACATACTGCTGACCACATACTGCTGACCACATACTGCTGACCTCCTACTGCTGACCACATACTGCTGACCTCATACTGCTGACCTCATACTACTGAATACATACTGCTGACCACATAGTGCTGACCTCATATCGGTGACGTCTTACCGCTGACCTCATGAATTGACCCTTCGCTAACCAGCTGAGCTAGCAAACAATGTAACAAATGATACTTTTTGAATCTCAAAATACTCCAAAAGGCTCTGACTCTCAGGAATCACAGTAGCAGGTACCCCTGGTGCACTGTTAAATTATTTTGCCATTACATTATTTATTTATTTTTATATAATTTTTTATTTTTTAAAATCATTTTTTTCCATAGCCTTCACTGGCTTTCATGCCATTTAAACGTGAGCTTGTCCTATGTGTCAGGCTGGATGACAGTTGCTATCCATTGGACCTGCTCAGACTTAACGAAGGGTCAGTGGTGGCTTGAAAGATTTATGCGTAGTTGGGTCAGGAGAGGTGTGCCTTAGGTTTCCAAGAGTGTCAACAATGCACAGCATCAAAAGTCAATTCTCATCGCTCTCTCCTCTCTCATTCTCTCCCTCTGTTTTCTCTCTCTCTCTCTGTCTCTCTCTATTTCTCTCTCTCAGGGTCTAAATGCTAACCCATTAGGAGAGGAGTATGTAGCTCATGTCTCCTACATGTTCAGCTTCCTACGAGTCAGATGGCTGAAGGTCAGTCCTCACATATACACATGCACACTCCCACACACTTGTTTTAACATCAGGTAGCAGAAACCAGTAAGACTGAACGATATGATGAAAATGGACCAGCAGTTTTCTCATTGGTTGGTCCTGTTCCTGTCTGTTTTCTCATTGGTTAGTCCTGTTCCTTTATGTCTTCTCATTGATTGATCCTATGTATCTCTATCCATTGCTGTCAGATGTGGGCCCAGGAAGTCTCTCAGGCAGAGATGGAGCTGAGGATCTCTCAGTGTGTGTTTGACCGACAGTCAGAGATCACCAGACTACTGCTGGAGGGAATCAACACTACACATGTATGTACCAACACGCTCGCGCACACACACACACACACACATTCACATAGACTGGTATTAACACAGACACCTGCTCACTCTCTCGTTCTACCCTGTCTGTTGCAGGCTGCCCATTTGAGAAGCCTGTCTGACTTTGTAGAAGCCCAGGGTAGCTACTACGCTCAGTGTTACCAGCTCACACAGGTAGTGCTCCCCCTCTGATCTGCTACAATAACAACTGGCACTTAGAAACTAACCAACCCTCCACAGGTAACCTGCCCTTAACAACTACCCAGCCCGTAGCAACATGTGAGTCTTCGACAACCATCCAGGTAACTAGCCAACCTGTAGCAGCCAACCAGGCAACTAGCCAACCCCTATCAAGCAACCAGGCAAACAGCCAACCCTTAGCAACCAACCAGGCAGCCAACGAGTCCTCAAAAACCAAGAAGTCCTCGACAAACAACCAGACAAGCAGCCAAATCTTAGCAACCACTGGATCCTCTACAACCAACCAGGTAACCAACTAGTTTAGATTAGTTTATTGACAAAAATCACATATCAAGGTCAGACTTATTTCCATTTTGATTTGCTAGGCCTCGACAATCATCCAGGCAACCAGCCAACCCCTAGAAATCAACCAGGCAACCAGCCAACCTCTACAAACCAACCAGGCAGCCAGCCAATCCCTACAAACCATCCAGGCAACCAATGAGTCCCCAACAACCAATGTGTCCTCATCAACCAACCAGGCAACAAACCAACCCTTAACAACTAACCAGCCATTGACAACCAACCAGGCAACCAGTCAATCCCTAGCAACCAACCAGGCACCCAGTCAATCCTTAGCAAACATTGAGTCCTCACCAATCAACGAGTCCCCGACAAACAACCAAGCAACCAGCCAAGCCTTGACAACCAACCAGCCAACCATTAGCAACCAATGAGTCCTCAACCACCAACCAGGTAGCTAACCAACCCTTACAAACCAACCAAGCCAGCAATGACTTCTCAATAACCAACGAGTCCTCAACAACCAACCAGGCAACTAGCCAACCCTTAGCGACTCACCAGCCCTCGACAACTAACCAGGCAACCAGCCAATCCTTAGCAACTAACCAGGTCCCCAGCCAACCCTTTACAACCAGCTGGGAATCTTTCAAACCCTTAGCAACCAATGACTCATCAACAAGTTCTCAACAACCAACCAGACAACTAGCCAACCCTTAGCCACCAACAGGGCAACCAACCAGACAACCAATGTGTTTTCAACAACTAATGAGTCCTCGACCACCAACCAGGTAACTAACCAGCCCTCGACAACCAATCAGGTAACCAACCAATCTCTAGCAACCTACCGGACAAACAGCCAACCCTTAGCAACCAATGAATGCACCAATTTGTAAGTCGCTCTGGATAAGAGCGTCTGCTAAATGACTTAAATGTAAATGTAAATGTAAATGAGTCGTCAACAAACAACGAGAACTTGACAAACAACCAAGCAACCAGCCAACCCTTGACATCCAACCAGGCAACCCCTACAAACCAACCAGGCAACCAATGAGTCCCCAACAACCAATGTGTCCTCATCAACCAACCAGGCAACAAACCAACCCTTAGCAACCAACCAGCCCTTGACAACCAACCAGGTAACCAGTCAATCCCTAGCAACCAACCAGGCACCCAGCCAATACTTAGCAACCACTGAGTCCTCACGAATCAACAAGTCCCCGACAAACAACCAAGCAACCAGACAACCCTTGACAATCAACCAGGCAACTAGCCAACCGTTAGCTACGAATGAGTCCTCAACCACCAACCAGGTAACTAACCAAGCCAGCAATGACTTTTCAATAACCAACGAGTCCACAACAACCAATCAGGTAACCAACCAATCTCTAGCAACCTCCCAGACAAACAGCCAGCCCTTAGCAACCAATGAGTCGTCAACAAACAATGAGAACTCAACCACAAACCCGGTAACCAACCAACCCTTATAAACCAACCAGGCAACAGACAGCCCTTGATAAGCCACCAGGAAACCATCAAACCCTTAGCAGCCAATGATTTCTCAGCAATCAACGAGTCCTCGACAACCAAGGAGAACGTGACAAACAACCAACTCTCAACAACCAACCAGCCCTTAGAAACCAGCCAGAGAACCAGTCAGCCTGCAGGTGGTCCTGTAGCTGACTGAACAATCTGACTGTGGAACTGTCTGTATGAAAAGCGTGCGTTTATATTGTGGGTTTGAGTTGTGAACAGCTCCTCTCTGCCAAAACATCAGCTACCATGGCTAGGTCCTAAATGAAGGCTCTGACCTAAAATAGTGCACTAGGGGAAATAGGGTGTCACTTCGGATGGGTCCAATGTCTCAGTCGTAGTGGTGAAGGGCAACACAGCTATAGGGGCCGTCTATAAACCGTAGCAGGCTTGTATTGACCATTCACCAGTGTTGTTGTTGGACCCAGCAGGACACACGCGTACGGGCTAATCCAGGAAGAGGACATGCTACTATGGAGTCATCAGTGGTAGGGAAGTCTTAGATGTTGATATCTACTGTCCTGTCATAACCTGTGTGTCTATCGGAGCATCCATGTACTCTTTAAGGGAGTTACGTGTTGTCCTGTCATAACCTGTGTGTCTCATAACCTGTGTGTCTATCAGAGCATCCATGTACTCTTTAAAGGGAACGTGGGTCCTGTCATAACCTGTGTGTCTTCGGAGCATCCGTACTCTTTAATGTCCTGTCATAACCTTTGTGTAATGTCCTCATAACCTGTGTGTCTATCGGAGCATCCATGTACTCTTTAAGGGAGTTACGTGTTGTCCTGTCATAACCTGTGTGTCTATCGGAGCATCCATGTACTCTTTAAGGGAGTTACGTAATGTCCTGTCATAACCTGTGTGTCTATCGGAGCATCCATGTACTCTTTAAGGGAGTTACGTAATGTCGTGGCAGAATCTGAATTATTTAGGTAACATTTATAAATATAATGTTTTATTTATTTTATTTCATGCTTATGTGAGATATGTCATTAGAATGTCTATTTTTGGATAATACTGTTTGCAGTTATCTGTTCTCTGTCAGGGTTCAGTTACTTGGGCCCCAGAGAGGGCGAGGTCAAGCTTGTCTTCATATGTAAACATATCTTTTAAACCATGTGAAGGGATGATTGGGGGGGGAACCAATTATCTCTTGGCTCCACAATGTCTGTGTGCCAGTCACTGGGTCTCCGTGAGCTTGTCCAGAATGGGAGTGTCTAAAATGACAATTGCTATATATCCTAATGTCTTGGTACTATGTTGTACCAAGAACGAGAAGTAGAACCTCGTTTTAGGAGAGCAAACTGAACGATAATTTATAGCTAATGCTGTCTGGCTATGGAATACTCCTCTCTCAAGTAAAGTCTTCCTTTGTAATGTTCCTAAGATCTGTTATTCGTCATGTGAGTTGAGATGGGTGTGTCTTGGCTATAAATGATACTAAGAACTGTTTCGTAAGCACTCTCAGAGAATTGATTGATAGACACTGAATTGATCTGAGAGTCACAGGGTTGTGATGGAGCTCATATAATTAAAGATGGACTTTATGATAACTCTGACTTGTGTGTGTTTTGCTCTCATGATTTGGTAAATACAGGAAATGTCCACTACAGTATCCAGACCTGAATGTATGTATATGGTGGTGGTCTACAGTATGTGCAGGTTATCTAGATGTATATAGGTTACTGTATATGGGGGTGTAGATCTATATGGTTGGTATAGACTGTCTATTTGGAGACTTGGAGGAACACTGACAGCTGTGTTTACATGATGTATTGTGTCATCTGAAAACAGTTTGTGTGATCAAGAGGTGACATTTTGTTGCATATGTTATACATGTGTGTGTGACCCTTCACCTCTATAGGGTGAGGTCATTTTCCATACGGCAACATGTCATGCTTATTCCATAGTATTAAACGTACACACACTTACAGCCTTGAATATAGTCCCACCAGGCTAAACCGTGTAAATGTTTCCGTCTACAGATGTTTTCAATTGACCCTGCCTGACAGGACAGCTATACACACACACGCACGCACGCACGCACGACAGCCCCGCCTCGATCTGCTGGTGCTGAGGTCTACGTGGTTACTCTGGGTTACTGGGACACAGAACACACACACATTAACTATTGAGGTTTGACTTCCATGTCTCTGAACCTGTCTGGGTTGTTTCAGTGACATGATGTTTTATTATTAACTCTGACCATATTAGATCATCTGGAATGATTTAGAATCATATTAAACTGATAATGAGGCTCTGGTGCAGTGTGATGTTTATCAGAGCTCTGAATCTATGGCTGCTGTGTTTCTATGACGTCTGTGTGTGTGTGTGTGTGTGTGTGTGTGTGTGCGCACACCCGTCCTCTCTGAGCTGAGGGCCTGTATCAGAGCCAAATGAGAAGTCGGAGTCTTAAATCCGTCCATGGCTTTCGGTATTCCTGGTTTTCCTGTGGCGTTCCCGGTCATAACTGTTTCCTGTGACTATGGGATGTTTCACCTGTCCGTCAGAGAGAGGTCTCATGGTGAGATGTTTTATGGACATCCTGTGTGGCTGAGGAAATATGAACTCCAGATCTGCCCTTGCCCACACACACACACGCACACGGACAAAGCTTTTATAGTATGCAAACTTTCAAAAAATTCTAAATCGCATGTTGTACAGTTAGTCAATTGTAGATACTTTTATTAAGCTATATGTAGATGAGAATTCTGGTTCGGTATCGGAGATATTTTACATAAAAACAGTTGCATACTTCTCACGGTCTTCTACAACATGAGCAGACCTGTGGCGAGGTGAACCTTATCTGGAAGTCCTTGGTCATAGTTTCCACATCTCCATTGAGGGACCTGTCTTTGGTACACGTACTGCTGAGGAAGGGGGACACAGTCAGGTATGTACACACTGTCACGGCCGTTTTTGGTGGAAGAAGGTGAGGACCAATGCGCAGCAAATGTCCATCTTTTTAATAAAGAAATGAACACTGAACAAAACCAACAAAGTGAATGAACGAAACAGTTCTGTCTGGTGCAGAAACAAACACTCAACAGAAAACAATCACCCACAACTCAAAGGTGAAAACAGGCTGCCTAAGTATGGTTCTCAATCAGGGACAACGATTGACAGCTGCCTCTGATTGAGAACCATACCAGGCCAAATCATAGAAAAAAGAACATAGACTGCCCACCCCAACTCACGCCCTGATCATACTAAAACAAAGACAAAACAAAGGAACTAAGGTCAGAACGTGACACACATTCTTATTGGACCATGCAGGAAGAGCGACAGCATGACGTCACCAAAACATTCCCATCTAAAATAGTAGTGAGTGCATATATTTAATACTCTTTATGTACTGGTCCCCCTTGGGAATTGAGCCAACAACCCTGGTGTTGCAAGTGCCATGCACTACCAGCTGAGCGATATTTATTGATTTCTACAAAATCAATAAAACAATCCAGCCCAAAAATGAAACTTATCAAATCGTCTTGTTTTTAACCTTGACTTTTTATGACGTGTCTCTTGTACACGTACTGCTTAACTGAGCTGTGTGTATATAAGTCGGGGGGGTCTGAGCCTCATGAAGTGCATCATATCTGAACCGGTATCGTTTCAGAATGAGGGGTGCTGTAGCTCTGCTGGTGTTGCTGTTCTGTCTGTCTGGGGCATAGACTCAGGAGGAGAGTGGAGGGTGTTCTGTCTGTCTGGGGAATGGACTCAGGAGGAGAGTGGAGGGTGTTCTGTCTGTCTGGGGCATGGACTCAGGAGGAGAGAGGAGTGTGTTCTGTCTGTCTGGGACATGGACTCAGGAGGAGAGAGGAGTGTGTTCTGTCTGTCTGGGACATGGACTCAGGAGGAGAGAGGAGTGTGTTCTGTCTGTCTGGGACATGGACTCAGGAGGAGAGAGGAGTGTGTTCTGTCTGTCTGGGACATGGACACAGGAGGAGAGTGGAGGGTGTTCTGACTGTCTGGAACATGGACTCAGGAGGAGAGTGGAGGGTGTTCTGTCTGTCTGGGACATGGACTCAGGAGGAGAGTGGAGTGTGTTCTGTCTGTCTGGGACATGGACTCAGGAGGAGAGTGGAGGGTGTTCTGTCTGTCTGGAACATGGACTCAGGAGGAGAGTGGAGGGTGTTCTGTCTGTCTGGGACATGGACTCAGGAGGAGAGTGGAGGGTGTTCTGTCTGTCTGGGACATGGACTCAGGAGGAGAGTGGTGTTCTGTCTGTCTGGGACATGGACTCAGGAGGAGAGTGGAGGGTGTTCTGTCTGTCTGGGACATGGACTCAGGAGGAGAGTGGAGGGTGTTCTGTCTGTCTGGGACATGGACTCAGGAGGAGAGTGGAGGGTGTTCTGTCTGTCTGGGGAATGGACTCAGGAGGAGAGTGGGATGTGTCCTGTCTGTCTGGGACATGGACTCAGGAGGAGAGTGGAGGGTGTTCTGTCTGTCTGGGGCATGGACTCAGGAGGAGAGTGGAGGGTGTTCTGTCTGTCTGGGGCATGGACTCAGGAGGAGAGTGGAGGGTGTTCTGTCTGTCTGGGACATGGACTCAGAAGGAGAGTGGAGGGGTCATAGAGAGTGACATCACTCAACAGGGACACAGTGCAGGGAGAGAGAGCCGAGGGAGCGAAGCTACAGAGACGACCAATGAACAGACCACCACCCCTGACATCTGGACCGAGATGAAGGAGTTGAGAGACATGGTTTTCCAGCGGCTAATAGGGATCCTAATAAATACCCCACAAAAATTGATATCTTTGGATAACTGGTGTCACGTGTGTCCTTAACCCTGGAGGCCAGACTGAGAGCCAGTGAGAGAGAGCTGATCACCACCACAAACACGGTTCAGGGAATGGAAGGAGAGAACATGGGTATGTAAGAAATGGTTGTTGTTTCTGTGTCTTGTACTGTATGTGCAAATAAATACATCAACATACAATTATTACAAATGATTCCGATATCATTCGAGCCCCGGAGGCCAGACTGAGAGCCAGCGAGAGTAAGCTGACCGCCACTAGGAAAGATGTTCAGGAACTGAAGAGACAGAACACAGGTAATGACAGGAAGGGATGTTGTTCTGTTTTTTATATGTGGAAATAAATATGTAAAAATACAATTATTTGAATATCCTTCTAACCCTGGAGGCCAGACTGTAAGGTGGAGGAGCTGACGACAGAGAGATTTGTTTTAAAACTACTATGGAGCTGAAGAGAGGTTTCAAGTAAAACAAATGTCATTGAGAGAGGAGTTATGTTTGACATGATTGTTGATGTCTAAGGCCTGTCTCTCTGTTGTTGTTCTGATATACACTACATATAAAAACAAGTATGTGGACACCCTTTCAAATTTGTGGATTCTGCTATTTCAGCCACACCAGTTGCTGACAAGTGAATAAAATCGAGCACACAGCCATGCAATCTCCATAGACAAACATTGGCAGTAGAATGGCCTTACTGAAGAGCTCAGTGACTTTCAACGTGGCACCGTCATGGGATGCCACCTTTCCAACAAGTCAGTTCGTCAAATATCTGCGCTGCTAGAGCTGCCCCGGTCAACTCTAAGTGCTGTTATTGTGAAGTGGAAACGCCTAGGAGCAACAACGGCTCAGCCGCAAAGTGGTAGGCCACACAAGCTCATAGAACGGGACCACCAAGTGCTGAAGCGCTTAGCATGTACAAATCGTCTGTCCTCGGTTGCAACACTCACTACCGAGTTCCAAACTGCCCCTGGAAGCAACGTCAGCACAAGAACTGTTGGTCGGGAGCTTTATGAAATGGGTTTCCATGGCCCAGCAGCCGCACACAAGCCTAAGACCACCATGCGCAATGCCAAGCGTTGGCTGGAGTGGTGTAAAGCTCGCTGCCATTGGACTCTGGAGCAGTGGAAATGCGTTCTCTGGAGTGATGAATCACGTTTCACCATCTGCCAGTCCGACAAACAAATCTGGCTTTGGCGGATGCCAGGAGAACACTACCTGTCTGAGTGCATAGTGCCAACTGTAAAGTTTGGTGGGGGAGGAATGATAGTCTGGGCCTGTTTTTCATGGTTCAGGCTAGGCCCCATAGTTCCAGTGAAGGAAAATCTTAACACTACAGCATACAATGACACTAGACGATTCTGTGCATTCAACTTTGTGGCAACAGTTTGGGGAAGGCCCTTTCCTGTTTCAGCATGACGATGCCCCCGTGCACAAAGCGAGGTCCATACAGAAATGGTTTGTCAAGATTGGTGTGGAATAACTTGACTGGCCTGCCCAGAGCCCGGACCTCAACCATATCGAACACCTTTGGGATGAATTGGAACGCCGACTATGAGCCAGGCATAACCGCCCAACATCAGTGCCCGACCTCTCTAATGCTCTTGTGGCTGAATGGAAGCAATGTTCCAACATCTAGTGGAAAGCCTTCCCAGAAGAGTGGAGGCTGTTATAGCAGCAAAGGGGGAGGCCAACTCCATATTAATGCACATGATTTTGGATTGAGATATTCGACGAGCAGATGTCCACATACTTTTGGTCATGTAGTGTACATCATCTAAAGGACAGAACAAAGTGAATTCTCTCTAACTGGGACAGTGTTTCCTCTCCTGTGTTCACAGACAGACCAAAGGTAGCCTTCTCTGCTGGTTTGACTGATTCAGGATCTGTAAGGCCCATTCAATACTGAAACCACACTGGTATACTCCAGGGTCATCACCAACATCGGCAAGGCCTACAGCCCGATTACAGGTAACTGAGCATCATGTACAGTCGTGGGAATAATGCTGGAGGTTATGAGACACTCTAATGGACTCAGCCTAGAGCTGGAGGAGGGAGACGTGGTGTACATGCGTCTCCCTTTAGGGAACAGGCTCATTGACAGCAGAGAAAATCGCAACACCTTTCAGTGGCTTCCTGCTCTTCACTGTGTGAGAAAATCATGGATGCTGTCATGGTCTAATATGAGCCAAAATGGCTCCTCTTACTTCTATCAATAAAAACGTCTTGAAAACAAGTAGAATCGTGCATCTTTTGTAAAGTACTGATCCAAAGACCGAAGGGTCGTCATTATGGGTCAGGTGTTTGCAGTAAAGGACAAAACATAAAAAACTATGCTAAAACATTTAAATATCTTTGTTTACATTCTGCTATTTTGTTAAACCTGCTACACATACTCTCCAATGTGTTAATAGTATGTTGTACGGTTAGTCCCTTGTAAATACTGTTAGTGAGCTGTATGTAGGAGAGAATTCTGGTTCAGTTCGTTGTAGATCATTTCCTAAACAACAGATGCAGCCTTCTCACGGTCTTATACAACACGGACTGAGCTGACATGCTTGCGAGGCGAGTCTTTACCAGAATGCCCCTGGCTATAGTTTCCATTTCTCCGTTGAGTGACCTGTCTTCTGTGCACGTGCTGTGTAGGAAGGAACACATAGACACAGTCAAACACACACTATTGTTTTTGGACCGTGCAGCACTAAGGAAGAGCAACATCATTCCGTCACCAAAGCATTCCCATTTCGGTCTGAAAAAGCACCCTGCAACTACATTCCAACCCGATAGCAGCAGGTAGTTGACAACAGCTGACGTCAGGGGATCCGTCACTAAACAACAGGTGCAGACGTCTCACAGTCTTATACAACATTGATAGAGCTGACCAGCCCCAAAACGTGATCAAATCGTCTTGTTTTTAACCTTGACTTTTTATGGCGTGTCTCTTGTACACTTACTGCTTAACTGAGCTGTGTGTATATAAGTCGGGGGGGTCTGAGCCTCATGAAGTGCATCATATCTGAACAGGTATCGTTTCAGAATGAGGGGTGCTGTAGCTCTGCTTGTGTTGCTGTTCTGTCTGTCTGGGGCATGGACTCAGGAGGAGAGTGGACGGGTCAGAGAGAGTGACATCATTCAACGGGGACACAGTGCAGGGAGAGAGAGCCGAGGGAGCGAAGCTACAGAGGTGACCGGCGAACGTGCGACAACGCAACCTGACATCTGGGATGAGATGAAGCGCCTGAGAGACATGGTGATGGAGCAGAGAGAGAAGCTGAGGACGATGGAGGGCAGAGTGACAGCCTGTGAGGGTGAGGTAGAGACACAGAAAAACACAGTGATGGACCTAAGAATCCAGCTGATGGTCACTAAGGCCAAAGTGGCGGAACTGGAGAAAGATGATGCAGGTAACATTGGTCTATAAATACTGACCAAAAATATAAATGCAACAACTTCTACAATTCTACTGAGTTACAGTTCATAGAAGGATGTCAGTCAATTGAAATAAATTCATTAGGCCCTGATCTATGGATTTCACATGACTGGGCAGGGGCGCAGCCATGGGTGGGCCTGGCCCCCAAGTGGGTGGGCCTATGCCTTCCCAGGCCCACTGGGAAGCAAGGCCCATCCAATCAGAATGATATTTTTTCCACACAAAAGGGCTTTATTACAGACAAAAATACTCCTCCATTTCATGTTACGAGAATTATGTTCTCAATGTTCATAATTCAATTAAACTACTCGGTCTGCAACCCAGAATTTGTAAGATACTGGTTGAATGAAACAGACGGAGGCCCAGCTATGATAGTCAAAAATGTATTTAAACATATAAATTTCCATTAACATTTCATCAGCTGTCCGGGTGGCTGGTCTCAGACGATCCCGCAGATGCAGAAGAAGCCTGATGTGGAGGTCATGCGCTGGCGTTGTTAAACATGGTCTGCGGTCATGAAACCGGTTGGATGTGCTGCCAAATTCTCTAAAACAACGTTGGAGGTGGCTTATGGTAGAGAAATTAACATTAAATTCTCTGGCAACAGCTTTGGTGATTCCTGCAGTCAGCAACAAAACTGCACATTTTAGAGTGGCCTTTTATTGTCCCCAGCACAAGGTGCACCTGTGTAATGATCTTACTGTTTAATCAGCTCCTATACAGTGGGGCAAAAAAGTATTTAGTCAGCCACCAATTGTGCAAATTCTCCCACTTAAAAAGATAAGAGAGGCCTGTAATTTTCATGATAGGTACACTTCAACTATGACAGACAAAATGAGAAAAAAAATCCAGAAAATCACATTGTAGGATTTTTAATGAATTTATTTGCAAATTATGGTTATACTTTGTTTTATACCCTTTGTTGGCAATGACAGAGGTCAAACGTTTTCTGTAAGTCTTCACAAGGTTTTCACACACTGTTGCTGGTATTTTGGCCCATTCCTCCATGCAGATCTCCTCTAGAGCAGTGATGTTTTGGGGCTGTTGCTGGGCAACACAGACTTTCAACTCCCTCCAAAGATTTTCTATGGGGTTGAGGTCTGGAGACTGGCTAGGCCACTCCAGGACCTTGAAATGCTTCTTACGAAGCCACTCCTTTGTTGCCCGGGCAGTGTGCTTGGGACCATTGTCATGCTGAAAGACCCAGCCACGTTTCATCTTCAATGCCCTTGCTGATGGAAGGAGGTTTTCACTCAAAATCTCACGATACATGGCCCCATTCATTCTTTCCATTACACGGATCAGTCGTCCTGGTCCCTTTGCAGAAAAACAGCCCCAAAGCATGATGTTTCCACCCCCATGCTTCACAGTAGGTATGGTGTTCTTTGGATGCAACTCAGCATTCTTTGTCCTCCAAACACAACGAGTTGAGTTTTTACCAAAAAGTTATATTTTGGATTTCATCTGACATTTGGTTCATCCAAATGCTCTCTAGCAAACTTCAGACGGGCCTGGACATGTACTGGCTTAAGCAGGGGGACACGTTTGGCACGGCAGGATTTGAGTCCCTGGCGGCCATAGTGTGTTACTGATGGTAGGCTTTGTTACTTCGGTCCCAGCTCTCTGCAGGTCATTCACTAGGTCCCCCTGTGTGGTTCTGGGATTTTTGCTCACTGTTCTTATGATCATTTTGACCCCACGGGGTGAGATCTTGCATGGAGCCCCAGATCGAGGGAGATTATCAGTGGTCTTGTATGTCTTCCATTTCCTAATAATTGCTCCCACAGTTGATTTCTTCAAACCAAGCTGCTTATCTATTGCAGATTCAGTCTTGCCAGCCTGGTGCAGGTCTACAATTTTGTTTCTGGTGTCCTTTGACATCTCTTTGGTCTTGGCCATAGTGGAGTTTGGAGTGTGACTGTTTGAGGTTGTGGACAGGTGTCTTTTATACTGATAACAAGTTCAAACAGGTGCCATTAATACAGGTAACGAGTGGAGGACAGAGGAGCCTCTTAAAGAAGAAGTTACAGGTCTGTGAGAGCCAGAAATCTTGCTTGTTTGTAGGTGACCGAATACTTATTTTCTACCATAATTTGCAAATAAATTCATAAAAAATCCTACAATGTGATTTTCTGGATTTTTTCTTCTCATTTTGTCTGTCATAGTTGAAGTGTACCTATGATGAAAATTAAAGGCCTCTCTCATCTTTTTAAGTGGGAGAACCTGCACAATTGGTGGCTGACTAAATACTTTTTTGCCCCACTGTACATGCCACACCGGTCAGGTGGATGGATTATCTTGGCAAAGGAGAAATGCTCACTAACAGGGATGTAAACAAATTTGTGCACAACATTTGAGAGAAATAAACTTTTTGTGGGTATGGAACATTTCTGGGATCTTTTATTTCAGCTCATGAAACATGGGACCAACACTTTACATGTTGCGTTTATATTTTTGTTCTGTATATATTAATTGAATCAATATCATTACTAAAACACAAAACATATTACATATTTTGCTGGTGGAATATTGGTGTGTCTTTGATCATCTTCAGCCCTGGAGGCCAGACTGAGTGCCAGTGAGAGAGAACTGACCACCACTAGGAATGATGTTGAGGAACTGAAGAGACAGAACACAGGTAATGACAGATCCAGACCCGGCCATTGAGAGAAGAACTACAGCTCACATGTCTCACATCTAACGTCTCATCACCCTGTTGTTGTTTCAGTCACGGAGCATTGCACTGAACTATCATCGTGGGGACAGAACAAAATGAACGCTCTCTAAGTGGGACTGTGTGTTTTCTCTCCTGTATTCACAGACAGACCAAAAGTG
This sequence comes from Oncorhynchus nerka, assembly GCF_034236695.1. Lineage (NCBI taxonomy): Eukaryota > Metazoa > Chordata > Actinopteri > Salmoniformes > Salmonidae > Oncorhynchus > Oncorhynchus nerka. The sequence continues at coordinate 63,160,199 of NC_088400.1, read as the reverse complement.
GCTTTCTCTGCTGCTGGTTTGATTAACGATAGGTCCCTTCAATACTGACGCCAACCTGGTCTACACCAGAGTCATCACCAACATCGGCAAGGCCTACAGCCCGATTACAGGTAAGATGCCTGTTTCTGTCCAGAGGTGGTGTTCCGTGTGCCAGAGTTGAAGTGGAGAAAAGTAAAGAGTTGACCCCTCTCTTCTTGTCCTCTGCTGCAGGTGCCTTCACAGCACCAGTGAGAGGCGTCTACTACATCAGATTCACCGCTGCTCAACATGGGCTTGGTTACATGGGTATATCCATGTTCAAGAATGGGCAGGCGACCATGTCTAACTATCATTACAATAGCCATGGATACTGGATCCATTTATCTAATGGAGTCATTCTGGAGCTGGAGGAGGGAGACATGGTGTACATGCGTCTCCCTGCGAGCTACAGCCTCTATGATAACTCATATAATCAAAACATCTTCAGTGGTTTCCTGCTTTTCACTGTGTGAGAACATCAGAAATACTGTGATGGTCTCATGTGAAGAGGAGTTTGAATGTCAGGGCCTCGTGGAGCCACAAAGGCTCCTCTTACGATCAATAAACACATCTTGAAAAGGGGAGAAGAATCACACATCCTTTGTAAAGCTAAGATCTAAAGATCTAAGGGTTGTCATTAAGTGACAATACACCAGAAGCAATGCTAAATCACACACTATACTGAACTGTACACTACTGAACTGTACACTACTGAACTGTACACTACTGAACTGTACACTATACTGAACTGTACACTACTGAACTGTACACTACTGAACTGTACACTACTGAACTGTACACTATACTGAACTGTACACTACTGAACTGTACACTACTGAACTGTACACTACTGAACTGTGCACTATACTGAACTGTACACTACTGAACTGTACACTACTGAACTGTACACTATACTGAACTGTACACTACTGAACTGTACACTACTGAACTGTACACTACTGAACTGTACACTATACTGAACTGTACACTACTGAACTGTACACTATACTGAACTGTACACTACTGAACTGTACACTACTGAACTGTACACTATACTGAACTGTACACTACTGAACTGTACACTATACTGAACTGTACACTACTGAACTGTACACTATACTGAACTGTACACTACTGAACTGTACACTATACTGAACTGTACACTACTGAACTGTACACTACTGAACTGTACACTACTGAACTGTACACTACTGAACTGTACACTACTGAACTGTACACTATACTGAACTGTACACTATACTGAACTGTACACTACTGAACTGTACACTACTGAACTGTACACTACTGAACTGTACACTACTGAACTGTACACTATACTGAACTGTACACTACTGAACTGTACACTATACTGAACTGTACACTACTGAACTGTACACTATACTGAACTGTACACTACTGAACTGTACACTACTGAACTGTACACTACTGAACTGTACACTACTGAACTGTACACTACTGAACTGTACACTACTGAACTGTACACTACTGAACTGTACACTATACTGAACTGTACACTACTGAACTGTACACTACTACACTATACTGAACTGTACACTACTGAACTGTACACTATACTGAACTGTACACTACTGAACTGTACACTACTGAACTGTACACTGAACTGTAACTACTACACTGTACTACTGAACTGTACACTACTGAACTGTACACTATACTGAACTGTACACTACTGAACTGTACACTATACTGAACTGTACACTACTGAACTGTACACTACTGAACTGTACACTACTGAACTGCTCCCTCTCTCCATCCCTCAGCGGTAAAGACCAGAGGCAGTGGCCCAAATCACAACGTTGAACAACTCCCATTTATATGTTGACAATGCCTGAGGTCACTGGGCTATTAATAGCACGGTTTTACTCATTAAGTTGTGTCGTTTTATATGACTGTTGTTATTGTTTTAAGTCATATTCTTAGCCTCTCCCTTTCTCTGGTCTATCCAACCGGGTGTGTCTCCCTCTCTCTGGTCTATCCAACCGGGTGTGTCTCCCTCTCTCTGGTCTATCCAACTGGGTGTGTCTCCCTCTCTCTGGTCTATCCAACTGGGTGTGTCTCCCTCTCTCTGGTTAGAGGACAGACAAGCAGGGTGTGTCTCCCTCTCTCTGGTTAGAGGACAGACAAGCAGGGTGTGTCTCCCTCTCTCTGGTTAGAGGACAGACAAGCAGGGTGTGTCTCCCTCTCTCTGGTTAGAGGACAGACAAGCAGGGTGTGTCTCCCTCTCTCTGGTTAGAGGACAGACAAGCAGGGTGTGTCTCCCTCTCTCTGGTTAGAGGACAGGACAGGGTGTCTCTCCTCTGGTTCTCTCTCTCTGGTTAGAGGACAGACAGAGGGTGTGTCTCCTCTCTCTGGTTAGAGGACAGGGTGTGTCTCCCTCTCTCTGGTTAGAGGACAGACAAGCAGGGTGTGTCTCCCTCTCTCTGGTTAGAGGACAGACAAGCAGGGTGTGTCTCCCTCTCTCTGGTTAGAGGACAGACAAGCAGGGTGTGTCTCCCTCTCTCTGGTTAGAGGACAGACAAGCAGGGTGTGTCTCCCTCTCTCTGGTTAGAGGACAGACAAGCAGGGTGTGTCTCCCTCTCTCTGGTTAGAGGACAGACGAGCAGGGTGTGTCTCCCTCTCTCTGGTTAGAGGACAGACGAGCAGGGTGTGTTTCCCTCTCTCTGGTTAGAGGACAGACAAGCAGGGTGTGTCTCCCTCTCTCTGGTTAGAGGACAGACAAGCAGGGTGTGTATCCCTCTCTCTGGTTAGAGGACAGACAAGCAGGTTGTGTCTCCCTCTCTCTGGTTAGAGGACAGACAAGCAGGGTGTGTCTCCCTCTCTCTGGTTAGAGGACAGACAAGCAGGGTGTGTCTCCCCCCTCTGGTTAGAGGACAGACAAGCAGGGTGTGTCTCCCTCTCTCTGGTTAGAGGACAGACAAGCAGGGTGTGTCTCCCTCTCTCTGGTTAGAGGACAGACAAGCAGGGTGTGTCTCCCTCTCTCTGGTTAGAGGACAGACAAGCAGGGTGTGTCTCCCTCTCTCTGGTTAGAGGACAGACAAGCAGGGTGTGTCTCCCTCTCTCTGGTTAGAGGACAGACAAGCAGGGTGTGTCTCCCTCTCTCTGGTTAGAGGACAGACGAGCAGGGTGTGTCTCCCTCTCTCTGGTTAGAGGACAGAGCAGGGTGTGTCTCCTCTCTCTGGTTAGAGGACAGAGGCAGGGTGTGTCTCCCTCTCTCTGGTTAGAGGACAGACGAGCAGGGTGTGTCTCCCTCTCTCTGGTTAGAGGACAGACGAGCAGGGTGTGTCTCCCTCTCTCTGGTTAGAGGACAGTGTCTCCCTCTCTGGTTAGAGGACAGCAGGGTGTGTCTCCCTCTCTCTGGTTAGAGGACAGACAAGCAGGGTGTGTCTCCCTCTCTCTGGTTAGAGGACAGACGAGCAGGGTGTGTCTCCCTCTCTCTGGTTAGAGGACAGACGAGCAGGGTGTGTCTCCCTCTCTCTGGTTAGAGGACAGACG